>NC_056749.1:13788675-13876911 GCF_019279795.1 Protopterus annectens | reverse complement strand
AATATGAAAAAATGTGGATCCCTTGTAGCCTGCAATGGGCTATAACTGGAGTCAGACACTTTGTGAACACTCATTGGGACACTGGATAGCCCAAAGGGTAAGGCAGAGAATGGATAGTGTGAACCACATACATCAAATCTTAAGAAACATCTGAAGCCTTAATTGACAGGAATGTGATAAGCATCTTTTAAATCTAAGGTTACCAAAAAATCTCAGATGGGGAAGAAGGGGTAAGAGATTGTGCTGTGAAAGGATTTTGAACTTGGGCACTGTCCCAAACTTGTTTAAGAAAAAAGGTTCCTAACTGATCTTCAGGCATTTTCTTTTTTTGCATCAGAAACATTCTTGAATGAAAGCTTCTTGTCCACTGGGATAAAGGAACTATTTCTATTACCCCCTCCTAATAAAGCATATGCTGTAGGATAGGAGGGAATAGAGGGGTCTGTTCTGGGATGTGGAATAATTCCCTGCAAAGGAGGGATCTCTTCCCACTGAGTTAGTCTTGGAACCCATTTGTCTGAAGCAACCCGTTGCCAAAGAAAGAGAACTGGAGAATCTAACTTTCTGAAAGGGTTAAGACTGCCAGGGTGGGAGGTGGGACAAGGCATCTTACATACTCATTCTGATTTTTTTGACTGTTCCTTGTTCTGGGGGGGGTTTCCTGCTTTCTTTTAGGGAGCCTCCCCACCATTGTTTTTAATGTCTGATTACCAGCATATTGCTATGACTGTTCGTTTAGTTTTGTTTCTTGCCGCGGTTGGACAAGGGAGCAAAATAACCTTTGGAAAATTTAAAGAGGGAGGGATAAAAAATCAAATCTGAGAGATTCCCTGTATATCAGCTTAACCTTCTCATTATATTTTTGATAACCTTTGCAGCAGTGGAACCTAAATCTCTATATAAAGGTCAGTTTAAAAACTAATTTTTACATCCTGTAGGAGATGCTGAGAATGAAGCCAGGCAAACCTCAACACAGTAGCAGTGGCAACCTCGCTGGATGTAGTATCTACCATCCTAAACAAACTTTAAATGACAAGTGACCTGAAAAATAAAAGAAACCAAACCACACAAAGCACATTTTTCCTCATAGGGAGGAACTGCAGATAAAACATTCCTCATATATTCACAGTTAGTCACAATAAACTAGCATATGAGCCTGACAGCTCAAAATTATAGAAATTAAAGTTGCAGAACCATGCACTTTTCCCCAAACTTATCAATTTTTTTACCATCCTTGTCAGAAGGGGAAGGATTAGAATTAACAAATGTTTGGCAGCAGCTGGATTAAGTAAAGCCAGAGCTGCTGGGCCATGTTTGGAAAGACTGTATAAAAACTTAAAAGACTGAGGAACATCAGACATTCTATTTGCCTTTTTACGGGCAGCAGGCTGGATATCAGTAAAATTGCAGGCGGTGACATACACTTCCTCCAGAGCTGACAGAACTGGGAAATGGGCAACGGCTCTGGAAATTCCTTCAGTAACAGCTGATAGTATTTTCTGGGGTGACTGAGAAACCTCAGTGTTCCCCCACTGAACACACTTGCACATTCTGGAAATAGTCTCAGAGAAAGAGCATCATTAATAGGGAGATTCAGGTCACATGCTCTCCAATGAGTCTGAATCAGAATTCTGAGGGAAAAACTCTATCTGTTCCTTCACATTCCTCTCTGGGTTTAATTTTTTGAATCTCTTCAGGAAAAGAGGAATCACTTTTTCTTTTACTAGAAACCACCTGATAAGAATGGTCAATAGCCTGTACAAGACCCTGAGCCGGATGTAATAAACTACTCCTGTCCAGTGAAACTGGAGCAAGAGAAGCTATAAGTTTAGCTTTCTGTTTCTTTTTGACAGCAAAATTAAGGCAAACATTTTTAATAGCAGCAATAGGTTCGTCAGGGATGGGCACAACATTCTGGTTAATTAGGGCTACTTTCCCTGGCTTTCTTGCAACACCAACAAAAGTGGTTCTCCCTTGCCTATAAGGGGAGCCCAATAGCTGCAGTGGACATTACTAACTCCCATTGCATAGTGGCTGTATTAGCCACACAGAGGGTCTAGGGAAGAAGGATAGTGGTCTGAGGAACCAGCTTGACCACAGCAGAGTCTCTTGCCTGCATCTGAGGCAAATTACCAGCCTGCTTTGGTGGCAAACACCTTTATTGAATTATTACTTAAAACATAGGCAAAGATACATTTATATAAATGAAAACAAACCATGTGAGTCACTTCTACTAGCTAAGAATTATGAGTAGTGATCTTTGAGATATACCAAAATATTTATTGACAATTAGTACGGCGGTAGCATTCTTACCTCACAGCAAGAGGTTCTCCCATTCAATTCTCGGCTTGGCTTGGGAGTGCCTTCTTTGTGGAGTCTGCATGTCCTCCCCGCGGTTGGGTGCGTTCGAAAGACATGCGTGTGTAAATGGGCATGCCTTCATTGAAGGTTGGGCGTCGAGCTGGCACCTCAGCGTTTCGTAAAAATATACTGCCAATCATTAGCGGACCGGAGTTCAGCTGTGGCGACCCCTTACTGGGAAAAAGCCGAAAGACAAACAACAGCAACAATTCAGATAAAAGTCTATTTCTTGAACAGCACTAAACACTCCAAAATATTGTTTCTTTTTGGTCATAACCACCACCCCTCCCATGCACTGGTGTATTATAATCACCTAAAGTTGCTGCTTCACAATAAAGAAGTGCTGGTTTCCTGATAGATGAATTTGCACAGAAATGCCTCCTGCTACAATAAAATAGCTAAATTTGCCACCAATCTCCCTCATAGGACCCACCATTGTCATAGCTTAAATCAATTAAACTTGCTTGAACTGCACTTCTACTTAACATACTCACAACTAACTACAGCACATAAACTCATTCATCATCCAGAAAAATGCCCTGAACTAAAAAACGTATTACTACCCTACTGTCCAGCAAAGGACCTCCGCACTAGTAACAAATTCTTATTACTAACAAATAAGTCAAATAATGTTGCAGGAGAGTCACTCTACTCCCAGTACATTGCTAAAGTCTGTAATAGTATCCCCACACAAATAAAACTCTGATAAATTCTGTAGTTTTAAACCACTGCTTAAACAACATCTTAACCAATCCTGGTCCCAGGGGCGGCCCGTGCTATCGGACTGCCGGACTGCAGCCCCCTCAACAAAAGAAAAAAAAGAAAAAAAAAATTTTTAAAAATTCGTGGACTTCGCGCATGCGCAGTAGCCCAGACTACTGCGAGTCTACTGCGCATGCTCCAGGCAGTCTGGCAGTCCAGGTAGGGAAACATAGGAGACGTCTGTGCACTTTTAAAGTGCACAGACTCGCTGGGAAAATGCATCGGGGCTGGACTGCAACAGCAGCAGTCAGCGTCGGGACTGTGGATTAGGGTTTGGATTGCGGGAATCTCGCGGGACTGTGGATTATTGCTCGGGCATTTGGATTAACGTTATGGAGAATGGGCAGCAAGGACAGGTAAGTGTGTTAATTATTGTTTAGAATGGTAGGGAAGTGTGTGAATGAATGTATGCCTGTTTATTGTTTAGAATGGTAGGGAAGTGTGTGAATGAATGTATGCCTATTTGAATGGACTGGTGTGTGCTTAGAATGGTAGGGAAGCCTATTTAAATGGACTGGTGTGTGTTTAGAATGGTAGGGAAGCCTATTTGAATGGACTGGTGTGTGTTTAGAATGGTAGGGAAGCCTATTTGAATGGTGTGTGTGTGTGTGTGTGTGTGTGTGTGTGTGTGTGTGTGTGTGTGTGTGTGTGTGTGTGTGTGTGTGTGTGTGTGTGTGCGCGCGTGCGCATATGTGCCTGTGTCTGTGTGCATGATTGTGGGTGGATGAGTGAGTGTGGATGTAGAGGTGACTATCAAATCTGTCAATATGATTGCTCAATAATTCTGGACATAGCCAAAGGTAATGGAGGAATAAATGGCCATAGTCAAGATCATTTTAAATACCGGAGTTCCGTTGTGGCGACCCTAACTGGGAAAAGTCGAAAGACACAACAACTAATTCATTTAAAAAGTTATCAGAACAGCAGGCATTCTATCCACATAAATGCTCAAACAATAAGAAGTGTGAAATTCTTAAATCTGCTATTATTGCATGACTATAAGCCTCTGTAACTTAGTCAAATGAAAAATGTTACAAAGAGCACACAAATATATAAGGCACCCTGAGGATATTTGGCAAACTTGTGGGCAGCTGAGAGGAATGATATCTTTGCCAACATGATAATTGGACTGCCAGAGAACACAACTGTTGCAAGGTGATTTTAGTACCAGCAGTACCAAACAGTGACTCAGAGAAGAGGTCTTTCTCACTGAGACTAAAGCTGTCTTTGTCTCTGAATTGCTTTTCCACAGTTTCATAAACTGATCTATCTGTGGTAGGCATTTTACACAATCTTGGAACTTTGTTTCCGAATCTTGCCCACTGAGTCATTTACAGTGACTTGTTTTCTTCACTTATAACACAAGCAGTACTGAATTTAATCTGTATGAATTAAGTCACTGTGTTGAATTTTTAGCATGTACACTGTCTGAAACATTTGGACATCTGTAAATAAGGTACATTTCATAGTACTTATCATTCTATTACTTACTAGTTTTCTCATACAAATATGTTTTACTAGATGATTACTCAAAATGTAATAATAAGTTAATGAGAACACCAAAGCCAGTACACTTTCAGAAATAGTGCCATCATGGTGTAGTAGTAGCATTGTTGCCTCACAGCTGCAGGTTCTCAGGTTTGATTCTTGGCTGGGGTTCCTTCTTTGTGGGGTCTGTATCTTCTCCCTGTGTTTGTGTGGGTTTGCTTTTGTGTCCTCCCATGTTACGAAGACATGTCTGCATTATTTCTTCCTGGGCCTCTGCTGAAAATTGTTTTTTTGTTCCAAATCAGACTGTCCTGATTAACAAATGTTAAATAAAATTGACAGGCATTTGAATTTCAGACTTCAGGTTTCTGAATGTTTAATTTCTTATATATTTGATGGTGGAGTGGCAGTATTGTTGCCTCATAGCTACAGGATTTGTGGTTTGATTCTTGGCTGTAGTGCCTTCTTTGTGGAGTCTCCATCTTATCTCTGTGTTTGTGTGGATTTGTTCTGGTATCCTGCCATTTTACAAAGATGTGTCTACAGTATTTCTCCCTCGGCCTCTGCTGAAAATTGTTTTTGTTCCATCAGAAGTAAAATTGACAGGCATTTGAATTTCAGACTTCATAGTCATCAGAAAATACATAGTAAAACAACTTTTTATTCTAGCAATAAATATATAGTAACACAACCTTTTATTATAGCAATTTTTTATGTTTATAAGATGACTATTTGAACATTTTCCTTATTTTTGGGACTGTAATACCCTGTTAGTGGCTTTGTCCAGGTTTTTTGTGCTAAGGTTGACAGCTATGGCAAGAACTGAATTCACTGAATATGTTTAAGGGCTGTATTCTCTCATTACTGGGTTTGTCCAGGTGTTTTGTGCTAAGGGGTTGACAGCTATGGTGAGAACTGAATTAATTAAATGATAGTCATTTAAGTTTCAGTCTTCCTCTCGTTCACAAAACAGCTGATTTGGCGTAGTGGTATGTTGCTCTTGACTGTTTTGCACAGGGACCTTGTCTGTAAAATGTACGATGGTAACACAGCATTTTTCTTTCACAAAGCAGGTGATTTGGCATAGTGGTATGTTCTGACTCTTTTTTGCACAGGGACTTTGGCAGTAAAATGTATGGTGGTACCGTGGTAACACAGCATTTTATTCTAGCAGCTTTCCAAGATTATACAAGCAATGTTTAATGTGTCCCTGGTTTTTGCCCTTTTGACCCACCCCAATAAATTTTGCTTTTTCCAGACTTCTTGAGCTGTGAAGTTGAGATGCAGTTGAGTATTGAGCAGATTTTACAAGGAGCTGAGAGCTGCAGGGGAAGAGAAGTTTAGTGCTAATAGCACAACAGGCTGTGTGCTTGCTTTTGATGCAGAAGGTTGTTGGTTCTACTCCCATAAGGGGTGAATGCTGAAAGTTAAGATATTAATTATGAGCCTGTTATCAGTTTGCCATCCATTTCCTATTGCAATATTACTAGCTTATTTTTAATGTAATTTAGGCAATTTATTCCACAGGGGCATCAGACACTTTATTGTTCGATGAAACCATGAAATGTAAAGGTGATTGCTAGCACCAACCTCTTCATTACAGATTTATTTAACGTGGAATTATTTAGATGACTTTTTTACTACTTCAGAGATTGTGCATATTTACTGATAATGGTGGACTGTAGAATTGTGCATATTTACTGATAATAGTGGACTGTAGAAGTCTGAGTAGACTTTTATGATGGAAATGTTCTGAATTGGACAGTTTTGTTTCATTGTTTACTGGAAAAATGTTCAAAGCAATAGAAAGGTGTATCAAAGAGCACATGTATGTTTCATATGCAAGGGGCCTATGATTTGAAAACAGCCCAGAATTAATTTTTATCTGCCACGAGTAAAATGTATTTTCTTTGAATGTGGATTTTAATGTTGTTTCAGTGAATGTGAGTTTCAAGGGCAGAGAAGGTTTAATGCCAAGTTTGCTATGTCTTAGTGTTTGTGCTGTAAAATGCAAAAATAAAACTTTCAAATGAAGTTCAAATCATCATAGAAGTAAATCAGTATGCACATTAATGTTTATGGTAAGTGGAGTGAAATAGCAAATTAATGGATCATTGGAATGGCTGCAGGGAGGCTCCATTCAACCAGGGTTTTGTGAGGGGGAAGGGCAGCAAAGTTAGACAGCCCCAGCTGAACCATACCTCCCAACTGTCCAGATTTTCAAAGAATGAATAGATGTTTTGCTTCTTATTTTTGATTTGTTCCTCATAAAAATGTGTGGTTTTCTGGCAAATCATTTAGGAATTAAGTCACTAAATAATGACACACCTAGTTTCAGACTTCATAACCTTCAGAAAAATGCATGCTAAAGTAAGACCTGTTCTATCAACTGTCCCAGTTTATAGAAGAGCATTTTTTAGTACTGTTTATATGGTCCCCCCAATATATTTGGCCTTGTCCAGATTTATGTCCCAGTTTATACAAGAGCAATTTTTAGTACTGTTTATATGTTCCCCAATATATCTGGCCTTGTCCAGATTTATTGCATTAACAGGTTGAGAGGTACATGCAAATAAATTGCTTTATAGAATTAGGCATAGCCAAACCTCTGAACTGTCCCTGATTTTGACTCAAAATGTTGCTCTTCCCTAATGATCCCTCCATAAAATAGCAATTTTGGAAGAAAACATGGAGGATTTATAATTAAGAAATAACTGTAATAATCAGATTACTTTTATTTCAGAAATGCATGTAGATTATTTTATTTTGTCAGCTGCTCAAGTTAGCAGTACTAATATTAAAGTGTCCCTTCTTTGATAGGTTCCCAGCTGTATTGTGTTGCTATTTTATATTTTTACATCACATTTTTTGGTCCATTTTTCATAAAATTGTGTTTTTTGGCAAATTAGTGACAAATAATTAAAGACTGAAGTTAGAAAATAATGACAGACATTTCAGTTTCAGATTTCATACCATTCAGAAAATTCATACTAATGCAAGACCTCTATTAGCTTTCTAAGGTTATAAGAGCGATATTTTAAAAATTGTCCTTATTTTTGGGCCTTTGTCCCATTTCTTTGTATGGCTTTGTCCAGATTTCTTGCTCTGAGGTTGAGAGGTATGACAAATGTGTCAGGGCCATCACAAGTCAGCCAGAGACATTTCAAACTGTGACATACTTGTTACACTCCACTCCCCCATGTAGTGACTCTGGATGTGTCGAAGCATGGCAAGGAGTAGTTATGCAGTGTAAATGTGCAGAGAATCCCACCCATCCAAGGTAGACACAAGTACTAGAGTGGCTTTTCATCTGTCCTTGATTTTTGCAGAATGGTCTGGTTTCTGTCATATTTTTTGTACTGTTGATTTATGCTTATTACTCAAAGTGCATGTTGCTCTGTGTGTTAAGTAGCAATACTTTAATGACCATCAGGTAAGCTTGGCTGAGATTGCAAGATGCAAGTAAGCTTTAATAAGCATACTGTTAAAGAATTGCCAACATTGAAAGCCTTTCTGTTGCCATGTAGAGAATACTTAACTAGATAATGTATAAGCCTTAGGTATTGAAATGCATATGCCAGTATTTGTAATAAAAGACAGAATTACATTATTTTAAGAGTCTCATTACACTTGGAGACTTACAGTCATCTCTGCAGGCTTTAACCATAAACCGAATGCCAATCGTGTGGTCTATAACCTGTACAGTAATCCTTTTAAGCAATGAATCTTGAGCTTATTTCTTGTTTGCTTTTCATTTTTTACTTTGATCATGTTTTCCCCATGAAACAAGTAGTTGTTAGGCAGCAGGTCTTTTTTTGGATAAGGAACATTTTTACAAGTGGGGGCATCAGAGATTTCTACTTTCAGCATGTTACTTTAATAAAGCTGAATATAAATTATAATTAGAACTGCAGTGCAAGAAGTGGTTTGAGTTGAGTGCTGCTTGTTTTTCTTATACTTGATTTTGACTGGCATTCCATTAATGTATTTAAAAAGTAATTTATTTCTTCATGCCTCACAACCTTTTTTGTTTCCATCTAGATATTAAGCTGTCATGCAGCCAATGCAGTGAAATATTTTTATTCTTCTACACTTCATTTTGTCTTGATTGGACTCTCATGACAACTGTTTGGCACCCAATGCAGTATATTTAGTTTTTGTGGTTTGCTACTACAGGTGTTTGTGTGTGTGGTAGGGAATACCTCAGGCTTGAATCCTGTACCTTGTATGCAGGTTTTAAAGACCTTAATTCCCTACCAACCACCATTTGTGAAAAAAAAACTGCAGATTTTTGCCTCATGTTTGATCTGATCTGTTCCTTATAATATCTATGGTTTGTAAATGTTGTAATGCTTGATATTTGATGGGGCAGTTGTAGCATTGTTGCCTCACAACTGCAGGTTCTCAAGTTTGCTTCTTGGCTGGGGTGCCTTCTTTGTGGGGTCTTTATCTTCTCCCTGTGTTTGTGTGGGTTTGCTTTTGTGTCCTCCCATGTTACAAAGACATGTCTGCATTATTTCTTCCTGGGCCTCTGCTGAATTTTTTTTTGTTCCAAGTCAGACTGTCCTGATTAACAAATGTTAAATAAAATTGACAGGCATTTGAATTTCAGACTTCAGGTTTCTGAATGTTTAAGTCTTTGCATATTTGATGGTGCAGTGGTAGTATTGTTGCCTCACAGCTATAGGTTTTCTGGTTTGATTCTTGGCTGGGGTGCCTTCTGTGTGGAGTCTGCATCTCCTCCCTGTGTTTGTGTGGATTTGCTCTGGTGCCCTGTCATTTTACAAAGACGTGTCTGCAGTATTTCTCCCTGGGTCTCTGCTGAAAATTGTTTTTATTCTGTCAGTAAAATTGACAGGCATTTGAATTTCAGACTTCATGTTCTTCAGAAAATAGATAGTAACACAACCTTTTATTCTAGCAATTTTCTAAGTTTATAAGATGAATATTTAAAATTTGTCCCTATTTTTGGGACTGCATTCCCTCATTATTGGCTTCATCCAGGTCTTTTGTGCTAAGGTTGACAGCTATGGCAAGAACTGAATTCACTGAATGTTTGAGGGCTGTATTCCCTCATTACTGGGTTTGTCCAGGTGTTTTGTACTAAGAGGTTGACAGCTATGGTGAGAACTGAATTCACTAAATGATAGCCATTTAAGTTTCAGTCTTCCTCTTTTACAAAGCAGCTGATTTGGCGTAGTGGTATGTTGCTCTGTTTTGCACAGGGAGCTTGGCAGTAAAATGTATGGTTCTAGCAACTTTCCAAGATTATACAAGCAATGTTTGTGTCCCTGGTTTTTGGGCTTTGACCCCCAATACATTTTGGCTTTTTCCAGTTTTCCTGTGCTGCAAAGTTGAGTATTGAGTAGATTTTACAAGGAGCTGAGAGCTGCAGGCGAACAGAAGTTTAGTGCTGCTTAAGTGAAGCTGGTTTGCCTTGTTAATAGCACAACAAGTTGTGTACTTGTCTTCGATGCAGAAGGCTGTGGGTTCTATTCCCACAAGGGGTGGATGCTGCTGTACTGAGAATGTTCTCCTTGGTGAAGATGCTAACTATGAGTTTGTTATCAGTTTGCCATCCATTTCCTCTTGCAATATTACTAGCTTATCATTTTTTAAATGTAATATAGGCAATTTATTCCTGAGGGGCAACAGGCACTTTATTTTTCGATGAAACCATGAAATATAAAGATGTTTGCTAGCAGCAACCTGTTCATTAGTTACAGATTTCTTTAATGTGGAATTATTTAGATGACTTTTACTTCTTCAGAGATAGTGCATATTTACTGATAATGGACTGTAGAATTGTGCATATTTACTGATAATGGACTGTAGAATTGTGCATATTTACTGATAATGGTGGACTGTAGAATTGTGCATATTTACTGATAATGGTGGACTGCGGAAGTCTGAGTAGACTTTTATGATAAATGTTCTGAACTGGGCAGTTTTGTCATTATGGGTGCATGCATTTTGTTTCATTGTTTACTGGAAAAATGTTCAAAACAAATTTAAAATGCCCTCTAACAGCTGTAATATATTGTACAAGGAATATAATTTAGTACAATGAGGAAGGTGTATCAAAGAGCACATGTATGTTTCATATGCAAGGGGCCTATGATTTGAAAACAGCCCAAAATTAATCTTTATCTGCCACTGGCAAAATGTATTTTCTTTGAATGTGGGTTTCAATGCTGTTTCAATGAATGTGAGTTTCAAGAGCAGAGAAGTTTTAATGCTAAGTTTTCATTGTGAGACTGCATTGCTTTGTTTAGTAGATGACTTAGTGTTTGTGCTGTAAAATACAAAATAAAACTTTCAAATGAAGTCCAACTCATCATACAAGTAAAGCAGTATGCACATTAGTGTTTATGGTAAATGGAGTGAAATAGCCAAGTAATGGTTCATAGGAATGGCTGCAGAGGCTCTTCAACAGTGATTTTGTCAGGGGGGAAGGGCAGCAAACTCAGACAGGCCCAGCTGAACTATACCTCCCAACTGTCCAGATTTTCAAAGAATGAATAGATTTTTGCTTCTTATTTTTGGATTGTTCTTCATAAAATTTGTAGTTTTCTGGCAAATCATTTAGAAATTAAGTCACTAAATAATGATACACTGAGTTTCAGACTTCATAACCTTCAGAAAAATGCTTGCTAAAGTAAGAACTGTTATTCTATCAACTGTCTCAATTTATACAAGAGCAATTTTTAGTACTGTTTATATGTTCCCCCAGTATATTTGGCCTTGTCCAGATTTACTGCATTAACAGGTTGAGAGGTACATGCAAATAAATTGCTTTATAGAATTAGGCATAGCCAACCTCTCAACTGTCTCAGATTGTGGCTTAAAATGTTGCTCTTCCCCCTAATAATCCCTCTGCAAAATAGCAATTTTGGAAGAAAACATGGAGGGTTTACAATTAAGAAATAACTGTAATAATCAAAGTTATAGATTACTTGAAATGCATGTAGATTCTTTTATTTTGTCAGCTGCTCAAGTTAGCAGTACTAATATTAAAGTGTCCCTTCTTTGATAGGTTCCCAGCTGTATTGTGTGGCTATTTTATATTTTTGCATCACATTTGGTCCATTTTTCATAAAATTGTGTTTTTTGGCAAATTAGTGACAAATCACTAAAGACGGAAGTTAGAAAATAATGGCAGACATTTGAGTTTCAGATTTTATACCCTTCAGAAAAGTCATACTAATGCAAGACCTAGTCTATTATCTTTCTAAGTTTATTAGAGCAATATTTAAAAATTGTCCTTATTTGTGGGCATTTGTCCCACTTCTGTGTATGGCTTTGTCCAGATTTCTTGCTCTGAGGTTGAGAGGTATGACACGTGTCAGGGCCATCACAGTCAGCCAGAGACATTTCAAATTGTGACATACTTGTTGCACCCCACTCCACCATGTACTGACTCTGGATGTGTCCAAGCAAGGCAAGGAGTAGTTATGCAGTGTAAATGTGCAGTGTGTCTCCCCCCCCCCATCCAAGGTAGACACAAGTACTACAGTGGCTTTTCATCTGTCCTTGATTTTGCAGAAAGGTCTGGTTTCTGTCATATTTTTGTACTGTTGATTTATGCTTATTACTCAAAGTGCCTGTTGCTCTGTGTTTAAGTAGCAATGCTTTAATGACCATAATGTAAGCTTGTCTGAGATCATAAGATGCAAGTAAGCTTTAATAAGCATACTGTTAAAGAATTGCCAACATTGAAAGCCTTTCTGTTGTTGCCATGCAGAGAATACTTGACTAGATAATGTATAAGCCTTGGGTATTAAAGGACAGGATTCCATTATTTTAAAAAGCTCATTACACTTGTTGGAGACTTCCAGTCATCTCTATAGACTTTACCCGTAAACTAAACAGAATGCCAATCATGTGTGGTCCATAACCTGTACAGTAATCCTTTAAGCAATGTATCTTGAGCTTGTTTCTTGTTTGCTTTTCATTTTTTACTTACATGTTTTCCCATGAAACAAGTAGATAGTTGTCAGGCAGCAGGTCTTTTTTGGATAAGAAACATTTTTACAAGTGGGGGCATCACAGAGATTTCTACTTTCAGCATGTTACTTGGCACTTTAATAAAGCTGAATATAAATTATAATTAGGACTGCAGTGCAAGGAGAAGTGGTTTGAGTTGAGTGCTTCTGGTTTTGCTTATACTTGATTTTGACTGGCATTCCAGTAATGTATTTAAAAAGTAATTTATTTTTTCATGCCTCACAACCTTTTGTTTCCATCTAGATATTAAGTAAGCTGTCATGCAGCCAATGCATTGAAATATTTTTATTCTTCTACACTTATTTTTGTCTTGATTGGACTCTCATAATGATGGTTTGCCATGCCACCCAGGGGAGTGTATTTAATTAAAGTTAGTTTTTGTGGTTTTGAGCATAGCTCCTCCCCTTTCTGGTTGGCCACACCCCTTCCCTTGACCCCACCCATTCAGCTGGCTCCTGCAGCCCCCCCTTTGATTTGAAGTCACCAGCCGCCACTGCCTGGTCCTGCACATGCCCATCACAAGTTTAAGAATTTGTGTTCACCGTACAATACTTTCCAATCTCCTTAAACAGAATACTCTCAACCTCTCACTGAAAAGATAAAACAAATTTTATACATAACTGCTGCCTGTACAATAAACTAAGATGCACGTGAGCTTTCTCCTCAGTAAAGTTCACCTCTGTAAAATCTTAGAATATATAAATTTAACTACAGAAATGTAACTATACCTATGAACCTACTCTGTGTTTAAATGGAACTTAGTATAATGCAATGTAAACAAATGGAGCTTTTCTCCCCAGGCCTCCTCTGAAAATGGATGTTACCCAGTCAGACTTTCCCAGTAAACAAAGACAAATAAATAAATAAGTGCATTTGTTGAGTGATATTCGCTGAATTTCACTTTGCCAGATTTTCCTTTAATTTGAAAAAAGGAATATTGCAATAAAATGAATAGTTATTTTCCCTGAATAGCTGTGAATGCCTCTCAACCTTTTAGTGCAAGAAATCTGGTAAAAGCTTAAAATAATAGTGGGGCAAAGGGCCAAAAGTAGGGACAGATTTTAAATATTGCTCTAAATCTAAAAAGTTGCTAGAATAACAGAATTTGTGTTAGCATGCATCTTCCAAAGGAAATGAAGTCTGAAACTCAAATGCATGTCATTATTTGAGATTTCAATCCTCAATGATTTGCCAGAAAACCACAATTTTATTAGGAGAACAGACCAAAAAACATGAGGCAAAAATCTGAACATTCTGCAAAAATCTGCACAGTTGAGAGGTATGCATGCTTTAAAGTTTAAAAAAATAATGTTCTCTGGAGCAACCTCCCTTTTGTCTGATTCTGAACCCTCTACACAGTCATGTATGCCCACATGTACTCACACATACTTACATACAGGTACTCACTCACACTCACATACACACAAGCACTCACGCACAGTCATATAGGTAATCACACACTCGCATACATGCACTAGCACACTCTTGCATACACACACTCATGCACACTCTCATATACACTTGCAGTCACGTGCAGTCACATACATGCACTTGCAAACACTGGCATACATGCAGTTATAGACATCTCAGACAACCAGACACACACACACACACACACACACACACACACACACACACACACACACACACACAAACACATGCTTTCTCTGCATCTGATGTCCCTTTTCTCTGGCACAGCATTTTTAGTTAAAAAATATAAACCAGGAGCTGGGAGCACAGATCATGACTTAATTTAAAAGTTGGGAGGCACCCCCCCCCCATGATTCAGCTGCCCTTGATGTCGGAGTCCCTTCTGTTTGGTATATACTTCTCTGAAGTGAAGGCCAATGTTTCAGTGTTTCAGGCCTCTGACTCCCCAAGTTTGCTGATGACTGTAAGCTGGGAGCAATCATTGAATTCCCAAACAATGTTGCTATCCTACAAACAGGCTTAAAAAATGACAAAAGACTGAGGCAAAAACCATGGTCTGAGACTAAATGCTAAAAAATGTGTAATCATACCCTTTGGTTTCTTTTTTGAACTTGTATCTACTAGAAAGCAGTATTGAATACTTCTTTGTATAGACTAACTGGATGATGTGCATTCTGCATATTACTATATGTATACTATTGTACTACCTAATTATTGTATTTTGCTTATATTTCTGTGGAGCTTTTCTCCCTGGGCCTCCATGGGCTTCTGTCCCAGTTGGACTTTCCCAGTAAACAAATATAAATAAATAAATACAAATCAGATATCCCTGAGAATTATAATGTTGATAGCACACCCCTAAAAGTAGGCCCAGTTGGTGAGGGGCCTAGGAACACAGATGGATAGTTACCTAAGCTTTGACCACTAGGTAGCCACAGCAGTGAGGAAATTCTTCTGTGAGCTCAGCTTATAAGTAAAGGCATGGCATTAAGTTCAAAGGAAGTCATAGTGCCACACTTTGCCTTCATGAGACTCATAATTTAGTACAGTGCTCACTTCTGCATGTACCTAGCCAGGTATTTACACCAAATGGAACAGCCACAGAGGTTTCTCACTAAAAAAATATAAAGCATAAGACACATGTCTTATGCAAACCAACTAAACACCCTATCCATTTACTCTGTCTCATATCATTTATTGACAGATGACTTATACCTGACCTGCAAGGCATCCTCTGAGCCAGGCCAGATATTCTCAAGAAGAATTATATGAGGATTATGCACTCCATGGACCTGAACTTTATTTGTGACTCTAACAGAACTTGCTGGAGAGACAGATTCGTATTCCAAAGGCTACCTCACCTATGAAATAAATTTACCATCTTCCTAACACAAAGCCCGTCCCTCATTGTCTTCAAAAAGAATCTGAATTGATGAATAGGGAACCATGCATTTATTCCTAGGGCACTGCACATGTCCCTTATGGACAGAGCAGTCTGTAAAAATGACTCAGGGATCCAACATACAAAGAGCCACAACCTGATACTACCCCACCCATATCTGGGAAAATTCAGATATAATATTGTGATATCCTAGGTATTATTGGCTAGGCTTGTATAGGCTCTAGTGCCATTAGCCTGGTAATCACTTATGAACCTATGAACATGACCTGAGAGTTATAATGCTGTCAGCTGTGTGTGAAAAATTCAGACTTGGGGAATTAACTAGGAGAGGTTTCCAAACATAAGGAGGTTTGTAGTATTTCTCCTGATGATATTCAGCTTAGCATAGTGACACAGCAAATAGCATTGCTGCTACACAGCAAGAGGTTCCCCCATTTGGTTCTTGGCTGGAGTGTCTTCTGTGTGGAGTCTGCATGTCCTCCTTGTGTTCATGTGGGTTTCCTCTGTGTGCTACAGTTTCCTCCCACATTCCAAAAGACATACTGCAGGTGGATTGGACACTGTAAATTGGCCATAAGTGTGAGTGAGTGGTGTGGAAGAACTACCATGGCAGGGCTAGCCACCTGACGGTGTAAACCTTGGCTCTTGATGACTGTCACTGTTGAAATGACACCCTGACCCCACATGCCCAAATGGAAACAAGGGGTTGTGGATGGATGGATATTCAGCTCAGTGCATACACAGAACTCTTCATTGTTCCATATAGGCGTTATGAAAACATACCAACATTCCTTCCTGTCCATCAGATTCTCCACATTGACAATTTATGAGCCTCACATTGTTCATCTTTTAAATTCCAAGAAGACTAGCACTTCATGTATCTTGATAAATGAATGGAAATAATTCATATTCCAACTGTTAAAATCCATTTCAAAGCATATCTAATACTACTATTTCGAACCTGAAGTGGAAAAATATGTATGGTGTTGCCTGTCAGTTCTAATTTTCATAATCATGCATCTTAAACTGATTGAGCAGACTTGGTGTAAAGATTCCAACAGAGGTGAAATGATATGAGAAAGAAATTAAACAACTAAAATGTTAAAAAATATCTACATCTACATCTATATTTATGTATCAACAGAATTCATGTATATAGAGTCCTGTTTTAGAATCTTGTTATAACAAAATTGCCAAATTTGTCACAAACTCTCCGTATAGGTCATACCGCTCTACAGCATTCAAGCAACTAAATGAGAGAGAACTTCATCTTTTACTCTATAACCAGTTGATTATGGCCCATGAAATCCTCTATACACCAGAGAAAGCCCTTCCCTACAAAATCTGCTACAATTATACTCCAGTAATAGGACTATTTGCTGTAGAAATAAATCCCTAATAAAGCCAAGTAAAGCCAATAATATTTCTGGAGACTCCTCTTCTCAAATTATATCGCTAAAATCTGGAACACATTGCCCTCTAACATAGCATCAACTATAAATAAATATACTTTTAAGGGTTGGGAGGGCAGCCTAATGGTTAAGGTGTTTGCCTTATAAACACAAGGTGCAGGGTTTGAGTCTCACAAGGGAGAATTGGCTAGGCTTAAAATGGCTCACAAGGGCAATTAGCTTAGTACTAATCTGTGAACCTACTACCCTGTCATTTTAAAACATACTAAAAGCTCACCTGTCCAACACATGGCTATGCTCATTCACTGTTCCAGGTTAACATTTGCTTTTTCTTAAGCTAATTCTTTCATCTCCAAAACATAACAGTATTCAAACTCTACTGATAAGGAATTAGTATCTGTAATGAATATTTCTTCCTCTCCAGTTAAGTCATGTAAAGTTCATCCATCAATTTCCAACTATGAATTACCTACCCTCCCTTGCTTTAACTCTGTAAATAAGCTTGTTATATTGTTCTTATATGCATGTTACTGTAATATAATCTTGTACTTCCATATTGGCAGTGTGAACTTATACTCAAAATGTTTACTTTATGTCTGAATTTGTATGTCTAATGTGAAGCTTTTCTCCCTGGGTCTCCGATGAAAAACGACTTGTGTCCAGTTGGACTTTCCTGGTAAACAAATGTAAAATAAAACAATAAAATATCATTTTCAGAATGCAAATTAAGCAAAAACAATGAGAAAGATTTTAATATGCATGTATATACAATTTTTGGAAACAATTACCTTAAGAGTCATGTGTTCCCCTGACCCTTCACATGTTTCTCCTACCTCCGACCCTGACCCAGGTTACCATTACCTTAAGCATCCTGAGTTTAGCTAACCCTTCACACGTTTCTTCTAACTCTGCACATGCTCAAGGTTCGCATTACCCTACAGATTCTGGTCTCCCTCAGTCCTTTACATGTGGTTCTCCTAAGTGCCCCACAATCCCATTAACTTACAAGTCCTGGGTTCTCCAAACTTTCAGGTGTAGTTCCCCTAACTCTGCACAAGTTGTAGGTTTACATTACCTTATGCATCTCGGGTTCCCCTAATCCTTCACATGTTGCTCTGTTAACTCTACATATCCCCATTTCCCATTACCATACAAATCTTGGGTTCCCCTGTCTCTTCTCATCTGGCTCCCCTAAGCCTCTACTTGTCTCAGGTTCCCTTTAACCCCTGACATATTTCAGATTCCTCTAACACTACACATGTCATGGGCTCCCTTAACCCTACACATGCACCAGTCATAAAATATAACCATTCTGGGGCAACAATTGGAAGTGAGATAGTAAGAGACTGTTTATCATATTAAATTGCCCCTATATTATGGTGCTGTGTGTGTACAACCCAGCCCTATACACATAACTGCATATGTTTCTCATTAATTAAATGCTTACTAGCATGTCAGCCCTCGGGTGTGTAAAATGCCTTGCTGTGTACTACATCAAATTTCAGCACCAGTTTAAAGTTAGGTTAAGTACCTTAGTACCTTTTTGCTGTGCACTGAATGGTTCTGTCTCCTCCAGAACCTGACAGACGAATAAGGTCTTGTCATCAACATGAAACCCACTGAATTCCTTGTCATTTGTCCATTATTAAAAAACATGCCATTCCATGCTTTTTCGGTGTCTGAAGTGCAGACAGGTTATGGCCTAGAATTCATTTCTTACAAGTCTTTTTGGTGTGTGGTTCTTTGTACTTTCATATAACCAATTCCCTGAGCCTTGCAAAAAAAGTAAACATAGCTTAAATATCACTTTGGTATAAAAAGACTGTCCGTTAAGGTTTAATTAATTTATTTGGATAAAGATTATGTTTGTTTATTGTTCATAGTAATTTTGTTTGAACTCTACTTACAGCATTTATTAAATACTTATATTTATTGTACATCATCTTGCATTACTGCAAGTGTTTCAATAAGACAAAATGACATTCTTTCCTGGGTATTGACTGATGTAATTTATTGCAAAACATATATTTATAAGTACTATGAGACTATACTTTCTTTGGTTGGTGGGGTATGGTGCTATACAAACATCACACAGAAATAAGAAACATATCCAACCCTGTTTCATTTTGTACTATGATATTCTTCTAACGGGATGGTGGGTGCATACGTTCTGCAGGGAGACCACCAGATAAAAACAGTTGTTCTTTTTCTTCTCTGAAATAGAGTTTATTTCTATACTGACAGGAACAACTGTTCCCAAATTCATACAACAGCTTTTAATACAAACATAAACCATGCTTTCATCCTTTGGTGCTGAAACTGAAGCTGTTGTGTGTGACTGAGCTCAGAATGAATGGGGAGGGATAATGGAATACACTGTCGACCTCCCCCGTCGCCACTCTGTAGATCTGACCTCACTGTTTACTTCATGGTTCCCTTATAACAAACATCCCACTTTCCCAGTGCATTACCTGCTGTCGTGGCAGAAACATGTGCTCAGCAACGAGAGATGTGAACCAGCTGTGGGGTGCTACTAACTACCAAAACATTCCATTACTGAGTGAGGCACCCCAAGTGGCAAAATAAAAGCCATATAAAGCAGAGTTATCATCCATGACAGTGGTTAGCACCAGTATCAGATCACACGTAAACATTCTCATCTGCATCTGATCCATTTTCTTATCATTTTTATTAGCTTTTTTTTATCTTTGCATAGGAGTCACACATAGCAAGGATTATTTAGAAATGTAGAAACTGCTCTGAAAATGTGTCAGCTGCTCCAACACACACACATACAAACAACAGAGGGAACGTGGAAATATGAAAAACCAGCTGTCAGGGCAAGGCCATTTCTGACAGGAATGCAATCACTGAATAAAATGATTTCAGAACTGTTTTATTCTAGAAGCAGCCCTTAGAGGTATTTAAGGATGTGATGATGGTGGGGTGCGTTTTTCCTGGTACACTCCACTTGGCATCTTTCCGTTTTGTCATGTCGTGTATGATGGAGTGTAACAGCCTTCAGTGCACAGAGAGACAAAGAAACTTTGTGTAATGTACTAGTGAACCTGAGGTGCTTCAGAAACCCTGATTCTAAACCAGTGAAATCAAAGCATTGTCAGTTTAGTGCATGTGGTTATCATAGAATTATTTATTTATTTATTTATTATTTATTTATTTATTTACATTTGTTTACCGGGAAAGTCCAACTGGGCAAGAAGCCCATTTTCAGTAGAGGCCTGTGGAGAAAAGCTCAACAGAAATACAAGCAATATACAATAATTAGTACAATAGTATACCTTCAGTAAGATACAGAATACATATCTTCTAGTTAGTCTATACAAAGTAGTATTTAATACAGTTTTCTACTAGATACAGGTTCAAAAAGAAAAACACAAGCATTTCAGCGAAGATCACTGTCAGAAAATATAAAGTTAATAGTGTGTACACATTAAATAATAGTTATGACTAAATGCGATTTCCTTTATATATATTTTGGAGTAGTAGTAATAAACACTGAGGAGAGGGGGAAAATGAGATAAGGAGTGGACAGTGTGTTGAGAGCGTTATAAGAGAATTATAATATGATAGAATCATAGGAAGTTACTAGCCTAATAGCCCTACAGCCCTTACAAGCCTAGCCAAGTTCTATCCCTATTTCCATGATCAGCACCTATTGCCCCTGTACAATAGGGACACAGGTGGAACCCCCAGGGAGAATTTATGGTTACCCATCCAATCCTCCAGATTGCATTTGAAGTGGGCCAACGAGGTGCTCTGTTTGATATGAAGTGGGAGTCTCTTCCAAAGGTGTGGTAACCTCTGATATCCTCTGGGAGACAAATCTGTCCCTCCAGCAGGTTCTATTAATGTCATATACCAGGTTAAGGTATGCAGAGCAAGTAACCTATGTACCATTTGACTTTGCGGATATGCAACATTTCCAATAAAGCAGGGTTCAGATATTGGTTTGTATGCAAGGCAAAGATTGCCTCTGAGTAGTCTGTATGAAACAGAATAAAGTGGCAGTGATTTCAGATGATCCACATATGACAGATGCTGAAGACCTTGAATTTTCCTTCTGAGGAACCTTTGTGGTCTCTCCATTTGCTTCAGGTGCTTGGAACGGTACATATCAAAAGGGGCATTGTAGTCAATTATTGGCCTGATGAGGGAAGAGTACAGGGAGGTTATAACTTCTGTTTTTTTTTTTTTTTTCTGGAGGCAATGCCCCTACTTATGAGATGAGCAATATAGAATGCCCTTCTTCCCACTGTGGGACATGGTGATCAAAGGTAACGTTCCTGTCAACCTGTGTGCCCAGGTCTCTCACCCCTGAGTGCATACCTAGGGTGTTGCTATTGATGTGATAGTTCTCAGGAACATTGCTCTTAAAAAAAGAGATAATACATTTTTGCACTGAGTTTAAGGCCATGACTATGGCACCAATCATTTGTTTGTGTAAGCTAAGACCCTCTTGTAGGATGATGACATCATTTGCAGAGTCTATGGCCACTCCCAGTTTGCAGTTATCAGCAAACCTTGTCAGACACAGATCCTTAATTTTTGTTTGTACTTCAGAGAAATGAATTCCAAACAGTAGAGATCCCAGGACTGATCCCCTGTGGTACACCACTGGTTACAGGTCTGCTTCTGGAGGTGGATTCCTCTATTTTGACTATATGGGCTCTATCAGTAAGCCAGTTAGTGACCCATCTAATGATATAAGGGTTGGTATCTAGTTGGATGAGTTTGGCAATGATGCCTGAGTGGGGGGATATTGTCAAAAGCCTTGGCTAAGTCTAGGTAGGCTGTATGCACAGATTTCCCCTCATCCAGGGCCTTTGTGACTGTCTCAAAGAAGTCCACCGTGTTTAACAGGCATGATCTTCCTTTGCCAATCCAAACTAAGTAGGGTCAAGTGTTTGGAGATTACCTATATATTTGCTGATAAGGTCTATGGTGGTTTGTGCCATGGTCTTGCAGATAAGGCTAGTCAGGATAATAGATCTATAGATTCCAGGGTCCATGGACACACCACCTTTGTGCAGGGGAATAACGGTAGACATTTTCCATTCATCTGGGATGAAGCTGGTGATTAGACTATGACTGAAAAGAGTACCCAGTGGTGTTGTTACTTCTTGTTAGAGCCCATGTAGGATGTAGCCTGGGATGTTATCAGATCCCATAGATATTATGGCTAGGATGTGCTAACAGGCTTCATCCTGTAATACTGACATTCATTTCCCTCAGTGAACATGTGCCAGCTTTGTGACTCTGAGCAATTCAGCTAGCCATTCAGTGCTCCAGCCCCTCTATATATAATTTAGGCCCCGAATTCTGAACATTAGTCTTTCTGTATACAGTCCGAGACCCAAGACCTGAACTCCAGTCCCACTGCATGCTAAGGCCCTGAGCTCTAGACCATCTATGGCATGACTTATAGACCCTGAGCTCCAGTCCTTCAGCATACAGTTTACACCTCACTTCCTGAACCCTATCCTGTCTGTATATAGTGCAGACTCTTCGAGCCGTTACCTCAGATACCAATACTGAGTGTTTGGGCCACATTTCTAAACTGTTGCAACTCAGAATACACTTTGTACCCAAGGTCCTAAGCTCTAGTACCTATACATAGAATTTGGGCCTAGGTCCTGGCCTTTAGTACTTCTGTACACACTTTGGACCTACAGTCTGAGCTCCAGTCAACCTGTGCACTGCCTGGACTCCTGAGCTCTAGCTTATCAGCATATGGTTTGGATTCCAGGTCTTGAGCTCTAGTCCATCACTATACATTTTGGATCCCAGGTCCTGATCTCTACTCTATCAGTATACAATTTGGCTCCCAATTCCTGGGCTGTACTGCCATCAGTATATAGTTTGAATCCCAAGTCTTGAGGTCTAGTCTGTAAGTATGTGATTTGGATCCCAGGTCTTGTACTATTGTCTGTCAGTATACAGTTTGGTTCCAAGGTCTTCAGCTGTACTTAGTCAGTATGCACTTTGGATCCTAGGTCCTGAGCTCTGCTCCATCAGTATGTGGTGTGGATCCCAGGTCCTTTGCTGTAGTCCTTCCCTGTAGAGTGTGGGCCTCCAAGCCTGAGCTGTAGTACTCAATCTTTCTGTCTGCAGTTTTGCCCAAGTGGCTGAGTTGCAGTGCCCCTGCGTACAGGTGGTCCAAGCTCCCGAATTCTGCTACTTCTGTTCACATTTCTGGCCACAGGTACTAAGCTCTAGCTCTCCTATATATAGTCAATATTTAGGTTCTACCCATCAGTTCCTATGTATGTAGTTTAAGCCAGACGCCTGGAACTGCAGGCCCACTCTGTACAATTACAGTCCTAAGTTTTGTGGTCCAATTGTTCTGTATGTGCTGTTGTAGTCTATGTGATATGTTCCCGAGGTCATATGGAGGTTGACGTAGCACTTTCTGAAGCTCTTTAGGTGCAGCACCAATTTGTCCACCATTTTGTCCTTAGAGTGCTTAGGTGCAGTACATCTGTATACCAGACCTTAAGTGCTATAATATGTTTTGATGAGATCTGTGTTGCAGAACTTGAAGTCTGGTAGTGGAAGGATCAGACAGTATAAGACAAATTGGTCTCATGGCAGTTAGCTCAGATGTGTAAAGAATAGTCTGGAATAGCCTTAAGTGAGGTTTGCCCTGACTATAAAAACAGGAGATACAGTTGTAATTTGTAACTCAGTTTTGTACTTCAGGAATCAGAATTCTGATTATTCTAGAATCAGGAATCAGGACTCAAAACAGTCAGGCAGCTGGTGCAGAGGGTTAAGGCTGTGAGCTGTAATTTGTGGCCAAAGGTTTGATTCCCCAGCCCTTGTTTTCTTACTGTGTGACCTTGTGCAGGTCATTTTACCAGGCATTGGTCATAGGATGCCCCTCAAAAGGTGCTCTGTGTTCAGTGGAACTACCCTGTTAACAAATGGGTATTGTTATTAATTTGCTTCTGTAATGAGTACCTTCTTCAGGACTGTATATGATGTGTCACGTACCACATACATCCAGCGCATAAAGCCATACAGTGTCCTCACTGCTGTAAAAGCTTACAGCTTCAATAATGTGGCTTCATTAATGATTCCAAGGGGAAAGCTGCCATCCCAGAACTACCCTTGTCTTCCTTGAAGGCTTAGAAGTGGATGGTTTATGTCTGATCCTGCTGACTAGGGGATATCAGTAAGAGGGTGTAAAAGTCAAATACCCTAATAGTAGGATTTGCTACCCAGATAACATATGAGTGCATCATCAAATGTCCAACAGAAAGTTGTGTGACTAAATACTATATCCGATGTTGTCCTCCACCTGGCTTCAACCTGTGGGTTATCGGCTCCAACTCAGATCTGATGACGTCCTTTTCTCAATGGCTTTGATTCCAGAGCTCCACCTTCTCTACCCATAATGTTCTGCTCCCCCTTTTACCCACCTGAGATCTGGTTTGCTACTTTGAGGGACTGCAACACAATTGATGAGCTCTGTCATATATCTGTTTTGGTCATCGACCTGGCTTGTGATTTTTTGTTAACATTTTTCATCTACTCATTAGGTGTATTTTCTGTACAAGTTTTCTTTATTCACCAGCTGTTTTACTATGATGAAGGATAACTTTTTTAAAAATTGTATGGCTTCTGGCCACAAGTTGCCTTCTCAGGGCACACACAATCAGTATGTCTTCTGCCTTGGTGAATCTCACTTCGATGTTGAGTGACTAATTTGTGCCAGATATGGGGCTCATTGGTGTTGAAATTTTTCATCTACTCATTAGGTGTATTTGCTGTGCAAGTTTTCTTTATTCACCAGCTGTTTTACTATGATGAAGGATAACTTTTTTAAAAATTGCATGGCTTCTGGCCACAAGTTGCCTTCTCAGGGCACACACAATCAGTATGTATTCTGCCTTGGTGAATCTCACTTCAATGTTGAGTGACTAATTTGTGCCAGATATGGGGCTCATTGGTGTTGAAAGGCTGGTCGCCTTTGGCACACACATCTGGGCCAGCAAGTAACCTTGCCTCCAAGGGCGCCACCTCTTCCATGTCACCTCCAGATTCTTCATCCCACAAGGGACATGGAAAGAGCCATTTCAAGAGGAAACACACATATTCCCCAGAGGATTCTCTAACAAAGGTCAGTGGCTTCAATGAAGGAGAGGGTTACCCCAAGTCCCTCCATGATAATGCATCCTTTGGTGAGCTCCTGGAATTATTGCACCAGCGAGGGGGTTGTTTCACTGAAGCCCAGTCTACAGAGGATTCAGGGTTTTTGGAAGCCTTTCATGTGGGCCCATCCACAAAATAGCTAGTCCACCCCCCCCCCCCGATAAGCTTATCAATCTGGTGTCTCAAAGGGCATATTCAGATCCAGTTTCTAAGAAGACTGATAAAATCTTAGCACCACCTAAAACCAGCCCCATTGGAGTAAAAAGCTGGATGTGCTCATGGTGGTGCAGCCACCAAAAAGGACATTTCAGAAGAGAGTTCCTCGGTCCATCCCCCAAACAGGGAGTTCAGAGCTTTGGACCAGTTAGGAAAATGCACCTATGCCTCAGCAGCTTTCATAGTGAGAGCCCTAAACTATTTGGTTCATTTGACAAGACTTCACTGTGGTCTTTTGTTGGAAGTGTCAAAGGTAAAGTAGACACAATGGGCCCCAGAGATGCAGAAGACTCTTGAGAAGCAATTATCAACCATGCAGTTTGTTACTAACGTGTCAAAGTATCTGATCTTCCAGCCATACAGTCTGTTACTAATGTGTCTGTGTATCTGATCTTCCAACCACGCAGTCTGTTACTAATGTGTCAAAGTATCTGATCTTCCAACCATGCAGTCTGTTACTAACGTGTCAAAGTATCTGATCTTCCAACCATACAGTCTGTTACTAATGTGTCAAAGTATCTGATCTTCCAACCATGCAGTATCTGATCTTCCAACCATGCAGTCTGTTACTAACGTGTCAAAGCATCTGATCTTCCAACCATACAGTCTGTTACTAACATGTCTATGTATCTGATTTTCCAACCATGTAGTCTGTTACTAACATGTCTATGTATCTGATCTTCCAACCATGTAGTCTGTTACTAATGTGTCAGTGTATCTGATCTTCCAACCATGTAGTCTGTTACTAATGTGTCAATGTATCTGATCTTCCAAACATGCAGTCTGTTACTAACATGTCAATGTATCTGATCTTCCAACCATGCAGTCTGTTACTAACGTGTCTATGTATCTGATCCCAGCCATGCAGTTTGTTACTTACGTGTCTATGTATCTGGTCTTCCAGCCATGCAGTCTGTTACTAACCTGTCTATGTATCTGATCTTCCAACCATACAGTCTGTTACTAACATGTCTATGTATATGATCTTCCAACCATGCAGTCTGTTACTAACGTGTCTATGTATCTGATCTTCCAAACATGCAGTCTGTTACTAATGTGTCAAAGTATCTGATCTTCCAACCACACAGTCTGTTACTAACATGTCTATGTATCTGATCTTCCAAACATGCAGTCTGTTACCATGTCTATGTATCTGATCTTCCAACCATGCAGTCTGTTACTAACGTGTCAAAGTATCTGATCTTCCAACCATGCAGTCTGTTACTAACGTGTCTATGTATCTGATCTTCCAACCATGCAGGCTGTTATTAACGTGCCTATGTATATGATCTTCCAAACATGCAGTTTGTTACTAACGTGTCTATGTATCTGATCTTCCAAACATGAAGTCTGTTACCATGTCTATGTATCTGATCTTCCAACCATGCAGTCTGTTACTAACGTGTCAAAGTATCTGATCTTCCAACCATGCAGGCTGTTACTAACGTGTCTATGTATCTGATCTTCCAACCATGCAGGCTGTTACTAACGTGTCTATATATCTGATCTTCCAACCATGCAGTCTGTTACTAACGTGTCTATGTATCTGATCTTCCAACCATGCAGTCTGTTACTAACGTGTCTATGTATCTGATCTTCCAACCATGCAGTCTGTTACTAACGTGTCTATGTATCTGATCTTCCAACCATGCAGTCTGTTACTAACATGTCAATGTATCTGATCCCAGCCATGCAGTCTGTTACTAACGTGTCAATGTATCTGATTTTCCAACCATGTAGTCTGTTACTAACATGTCTATTTATCTGATCTTCCAACCATGCAGTCTGTTACTAACGTGTCAATGTATCTGATTTTCCAACCATGTAGTCTGTTACTAACATGTCTATGTATCTGATCTTCCAACCATGCAGGCTGTTACTACCGTGTAAAAATATCTGATCTTCCAACCATGCAGTCTGTTACTAATGTGTCTATGTATCTGATCTTCCAAACATGCAGTCTGTTACTAACGTGTCTATGTATCTGATCTTCCAAACATGCAGTCTGTTACCATGTCTATGTATCTGATCTTCCAACCATGCAGTCTGTTACTAACGTGTCAAAGTATCTGATCGTCCAACCATGCAGGCTGTTACTAAGGTGTCTATGTATCTGATCTTCCAACCATGCAGGCTGTTACTAACGTGTCTATGTATCTGATCTTCCAACCATGCAGTCTGTTACTAACGTGTCAATGTATCTGAACCCAGCCATGTAGTCTGTTACTAACGTGTCTATGTATCTGATCTTCCAACCATGCAGTCTGTTACTAACATGTCTATGTTTCTGATTTTCCAACCATGCAGTCTGTTACTAATGTGTCTATGTATCTGATCTTCCAACCATGCAGTCTGTTACTAACATGTCATTATATCTGATCTTCCAAACATGCAGTCTGTTACCATGTCTATTTATCTGATCTTCCAACCACGCTGTCTGTTACTAATGTGTCAATGTATCTGATCTTCCAAACATGCAGTCTGTTACTAATGTGTCTGTGTACCTGATCTTCCAACCATACAGTCTGTTACTAACGTGTCAATGTATCTGATCTTCCAACCATGTAGTCTGTTACTAACATGTCTATATTTCTGATTTTCCAACCACGCAGCCTGTTACTAATGTGTCTATGTATCTGATATTTCAACCATGCAGTCTGTTACTAACATGTCATTATATCTGATCTTCCAACCATGCAGTCTGTTACTAACATGTCAATGTATCTGATCTTCCAAACCATGCAGTCTGTTACTAATGTGTCAATGTATCTGGTCTTCCAACCATATAGTCTGTTACTAACGTGTCTATGTATCTGATCCCAGCCATGCAGTCTGTTACTAACGTATTAAATGTTTCTGATCCCAGCCATGCAGTCTATTACTAATGTGTCTATGTATCTGATCCCAGCCATGCAGTCTGTTACTAATGTGTTTATGTATCTGATCTTCCAACCATGCAGTCTGTTACTAACGTGTCTATGTATCTGATTTTCCAACCATGCAGTCTGTTACTAGCATGTCTATGTATCTGATCTTCCAACCACGCAGTCTGTTACTAATATGTCAAAGTATCTGATCTTCCAACCATGCAGTCTGTTAACGTGTCAATGTATCTGATCTTCCAACCATGCAGTCTGTTACTAACGTGTCAATGTATCTGATCTTCCAACCATGCAGTCTGTTACTAACATGTCTATGTATCTGATCTTCCAACCACGCAGTCTGTTACTAATGTGTCTATGTATCTGATCTTCCAACCATGTAGTCTGTTACTAACATGTCATTGTATCTGATCTTCCAACCATGCAGTCTGTTAACGTGTCAATGTATCTGATCTTCCAACCATGCAGGCTGTTACTAACGTGTCTATGTATCTGATCTTCCAACCATACAGTCTGTTACTAACATGTCACTGTATCTTATCTTCAATGCAGCAAATGTCAGCAGGCACCGACATTGCTATGGCTGGATGTGGTTATGTAACTTTGCCGACTGCTTTAAAGTTTCCTTTGTCAAAGGTCCATTTGACAGTTCTCTTTTTGACCCACAGGTCAAGGACACATTAACTAGGAGTGAGCAGGATAGAAAGTTGTCAAGTGTCAGAATGTGCTTTACCACCTCTGAGTGGTCATTCTCCCTGAATCAGAAGCAGAGCAAACATGTCATCTTTTACAGCTCACATCAGTCTTTTCAGAATACTCCTGGTGAAGATTCTCCTTACAGCAGGGGTTGCAACCAGAATGAACACCGCCCACATGTCAGAGGCGGTCTGCAGAATCAAGGCTTCAGTTGTGATTTGTCCAGGTGGCCTTTTCAGTGTACTTGAAAGGTTGCTTGCCTGTCCTGCTCTGGAGGCAGTTGGGGGTCAATTGGCAAAAAGCTTGAGAGGCTATTACCTCAGACACATGGATGTTGAGAATAGTATCCAGAGGTTATGCAATTTTCTTTTATTTTCACCAAGAGAAACAAGAAAAGCACTCCCAGATGTTCCACCCTATCACAGAGGAGGTGTAGCAGTTGAAATTCAGAGGCTGCTGGCAAATCAAATTATCCAAGAGGTCCCAAGAGACAAGGAAGGATCCAAGATCTATTCCAGATTATTTTTGGTACTAAGGAAAAACAAGAACCTAAGACCAATTTTGATCTGAGCAAGTTGAACCATTATGTCAAGCAGACCATTTTCTGGAGTGTCACTGTGCTGTCTTTTCTGCCTCTGTTGAGGAAGTGAGACTGGATGTGCTCAACAAATTTCAAGAATGCCTACCATCATATAATAATTGTGAAGCATTTCAGAAGCTTTCTGTCTTTTCAGCTGGGAGCCAATCATTTTCAGTTTTATATGCTACCATTTGGTTTCACCACAGCCTCCCATGTATTCACCAAGTGCATGGCAGTTGTGGCAGGCTGGTTCAGGCTGCAGGGGTTCCAGGTTTTTCCACACTTTAATTGGCTCCTCACTTCCTCCACAACAGTGTCATTAATCAAAGCTTGGGAATCCTTACTCCTGTTGTGTCTGTCTTTAGGCATCACTTCGAGAAGTCCATTTCAAGTGTTGGAGTTCATAGGCTGACATTTGGATATGGTTTCTCACACAGCAAAACTTCCAGTTCCATACTTAATCTCTCTTCAAGTGGAAGCATCTCACTGGCTTTTATTTCACAAATCCCCAGCCTACATGATCCTGAGGGTCTTGGGACACATTGGTAGCATCAATTTGCCTGGTAGCTCTAGTGAGGTGCCTTATGACGATTCTGTAGTGGACATTAGCAGCTCTACGGTTGTACTTAGCACATCTCAAGAATTCCCCTGGTTGACATAACAAACAGTTGCCAGATGCAGGACAGGTGATGGTTAGAATCCCCTCTCGTCAGAGTTGGGTGGCCCTTTGTTATTTTCTAACCATTGCTCACAGTCACCAAGGACACCTCTCTTCTGGGGTGAGGTGAGCATTTTGAATGTAAGACAACCTAGGGAATGTGGTCATCCTCTGAGACCAATATCTACATAAATGTCTTGGAGATTAGAGTGGTTCTCCTAGTGTTGGAAGCCTTTCAGGACCTTCTTCCCAAGGGTGTGATCTTGGTCCAGATGGGTAATACATTTGTGGTCCAGCACCTGAACATGCAGGGAGGTACTCGATCTTACCCTCTTTGTCAGGAGGCCATGATGGTGTGGCAATAGGCAATTTTATCTTAATGGTATAACACAAAGCACATCCAGAGAAGTCCAACGTCTTGGAGGACAGTTTAAACAGGAACATCTTCCTTCCTCACAAGTGGTACCTGCTTCCAGAAGTAGGAGCTTGGATTTTCTGATACTGGAACACCCCTAGATGTGATCTGTTTGCCATCTCATCCAACACGAAGGGCAGCAGTATTTACACCCTGGCTCCCCTGAAGGACAGGCACTAAGGGATGCTGTTCTGCATGTTTGCCTCCCCCAGGTCTCCTTACCCACTGACTTCCCCCATAATAACATTTCTTCAGAAAGCAGCCCATTGCAGAGCAACTGTAAGTCTCATTGCTCCATTCTGTCCCTGACAAGTCTGGTTCCCCTTTATGTGGCCTCACCTCCAGCACCCACCCTGGGAGCTGGAGCCCATTCCAGGGTTGATTATCCATCCTGTGGTAATTTCCCTGCCCAGCCTTCATACCCTCAGGTTAGCCATATGGTTTTTCCAATTCTAGTGATGCCCAGGGATCCAAAGCTCTCCAACAGAGTTCTCAATATTTTATCTTCTTCCTGGAAGCCATCTACATGAAAGATCTATGCTAGTAAATGGAAACATTTTGCAGTGTGGGCTTTAGCTAAGGGTTTAGAACTTTTTTAGTCCCAACTTGATGATATTCTGGACTTTTTTGCTGATCATTTTCAATCTGGCTTGAGCTTTTTCACTATTAGGTTCATAGGTCAGTACTAGGCTATCGGCCCAAGGGCCTAAGTAAGCCTAGCCAACAAGGTTCCCTGGTTTACATCACCCAAGAAAGTTAATTTCCTGTCCCTTGTTGAGAGCCACAGAAGTGATCCCTGGGGTGTATTTTCTATTTCCCATCCACTTATCAAGAATTTTCTTGAAGAGTGCTAATGAGGAACTTTGCTTGACATAGATGGATAGCTTGTTCCAGAGTATAGGAAGTCTCTGGGACAGGAATCTATCCCTCCAGCATGTCCTGTTTATTGTGGAGACAAGGTTTAGGTCCCTAGAGCATGTAGCTCAGAGGGATTGGGATTTCTTTAGGTGTAGCATGTCCAACAGCTCTGGGTTTAACATAGCTTTATATGTTAGACAAAGATCTCCTCAGAGTAGGCTATATGCTACAGAGTAAAGCTGGAGTTTTTTGAGATAGTCAGTGTAGGGCATCTGTTTGAGGCCAGTAATCCTCTTTGTGAGGCACTTCTGTGGCCTTTCAAGTTGCTGCAGATGTCTTGTGAGGTACATTCCAAAAGGGGCATTGTACTCTATAATGGGTCTAATGAGTGCCGAGTAGAGGGGAACAATGACCTCTTTTTTTCCCTGGATGAGAACCCTTTTGTGATGAGGTGTGCCACATAGAAGGATTTCCTGACTACTGTGGTGATGTGATTATCAAAGGAGAGACTACTGTCCACCTGGGTCCCAAGGTCTCTTATCACATATTCAGTGTTAAGCAGACTGACGTTTATGTGGTAGTTCATGGGTAAAGGGTTTTTACCAAAGGGGATGATAATGCACTTCTTGGCATTGAGCTTGAGGCCATGCCTCTGACACCAGGCATCTGTCTCAGTGAGGCCCTTCTGTAGGATGTCCACATCATTTGGGGACTCGACTATGGCTCCTAGTTTGCAGTCATCTACTAACTTCATTAGCCAGAGGTCTTCTGTGTTAGCCTGTACTTCAGAGAAGTAGATACCAAACAGGAGAGGTCCCAGGACTGAATCCTGTGGTACTCTACTTGTCATTGTTTTGAAACAAGATTTGGAGTCAGCAACTTTTACAGTGTGGGTTCTGTCAATGAGCCAGTTGGCAACCCATCTTGCGATGTAGGTATTTATACCTAGTTTAGTGAGTTTAGCTATAATTCCAGAATGGGGGATGGTGTTGAAAGCTTTGGCGAGGTCAAGATAGGCTGTGTGAACCACCTTACCCTCGTCTACGGCTTTGGTGACTGCCTCAAAGTAGTCGATGAGGTTCAGAAGGCATGAGCTGCCTTTCACAAACCCGAATTGGGTGGGGTTACCAATGTTTATGAGTTCCATGATGATACATGCCATGGCCTTGCAGACCAGGCTCATCAGGCTAATAGGGCAATAGTTTCCAGGATCAGTTGTGGCTCCCCCTTTTTGGAGTGGGATAACTGTTGCCATGCGCCATTCAGTGGGCACAAAGCCTGATGTGAGACTATGATTGAACATGGTGCTTAGGTGGGGAGCCACTTATTGGCTTACTGTTATTTCTAATTTTCACATTGGCAGAGATAATACTCCAATAGCTACAATAAAGGTTTCTAAATCCTTTTTGAAAGGTGCATTCTTGTTATGGCCACCGATTCAAGATCCCATTCCTCCTTGAAATTTTCCCTTCTTTTGCACCTTCAGCCACCACTCCCTAGAAGTTGCTATCTTGGAAAAGAATTTTGTTGGTAGTTGTTACATCAGTGAGATGGTATCTGAGCTGCATGCATTATCCTGTATCCCTCCTTACTTGATTTTTCATAATGACAGTGTTACCCGCAACACTCTAGTCTTTCTTTTCTGCACAAGGTAGCCTTGGAACCTCCTTTGAACCAGCTTATTCATTTACATATATTCTTCCTGAGCTTTGGTAATTAGGGTGAATATTTACTACATTTCTGGTCATTCATAGGCAGTGGAGATTCTAATTGGACAGATCCAAAGCTTTTAGAAAAAAAACAGACCAACTCTTTGCTTCCTTTTCCAAGGCTTGGTTGGGCATGCCAGGTACTAAAGCAACCTTATTCAAATTGCTTTCTGATTGCATTTCCTTTGTGTACAATTTGAGAAGGTCCTTATCTGTAAACTCTAAAGGCCATTCTAACAGGGCAGAAGGAATTTCTACTATTACCTTTTTCTCCATGGAATCTAGTGATGACATTTGTGCCACTGCTAGTTGGGTAAAGCGCTCATATATTTCTGTCCAATTACAAATTAGATGTAGAGTTAAGGTCCAGGGCCTATTTTGGTTCTACCATTCTGCAGAATGTTCTCTCCTAAGGCCTTACTGGGATGATACATGGCTGGGCGCTGTGTCCCACAGATTGAAGTTGGATGATAAAGACAACATCGGATACAAAAATTATGTATTTACCATAATGATAGATCTGCATTATCTGTTTCCATCTGCTTCAACCATCCTTCCTTCCTGTTTCCCTACTTTTTGGGGTCTACCTTCCATATGATCAGCTGGCCAGGCCTCCTGGGACTCCCTTACAGGTCCTTCATTGTGTTCTTGGGGTTTTGTTCTTGCATGTTGTAATATCAGTGTTGGGGCAAACTTGATCTCAGGTGGATAAGGGAGAGCAGGGAATTATAGATAGAAGAACCAGAGCTCTGGAATCAAAGTCTCTGAAAAAAAAGCTGGCATTAGATCCGAGTAGCATCGGATAACCCACAGGGTGAACCAGATGGAAACAGACAACATGGATCTATCATTATAGTAAGTCCATAGTTTTTGTTTCAATAAACTTTGCCAACTAAGTGCCATACTATAGGCAGAGCTACCCAAGTTTCTTACTGTTATGGTATGTCACACAAGTACCCCTCTTGTACTGGGTATCTCCCGGGTATCTCACTGATAGGGCATGTCAGCAAAGTACCTGAATTCTAAACTGTGCAAATCAAGTGGACCAGTCACAGGTTCTGCCACACGAAAAACAAAATGGTAAGTCGTAACATCTAAATGCTGTTCCACGTGGAATGTTGCACTGGTAGGCTTAATACACAAGTGCCACATTTATTGGGTTCGGAACACACAATTACAGTTTAGTCCTAACTCTTAAGTACCTTATCAGTTGAAACTGCATTGCAGCTAATGCAGTGGAAAGGTCTGGCATTCAAGCATCTCAGCAGTAAAGTGTGAATGTGAAATACCCCGCAGAATGGTTTTGGTACTACAGTACCCTGTTACTAGAATGTAACATGCAAATACCCCATGGAATGGGTTTGGTACCAGAGTACCCCATTAATAGATTGTAACATATTGTAACATACAAAGACCTCACAGATTGGGTTTGGTACCAGAATACCCTGTTAATAGAATGTAACCTTCAAATACCCCACAGAATGGGTTTGTTACAGAACACCCTGTTAATAGACTGTAACATACAAATACCCCACATAATGGGTCTGGTACCAGAATGTCCTGTTAATAGAATGTAACATACAAATACCCCACATAATGGGTCTGGTACCAGAGTACCCTGTTAATAGAATATAACATACAAGTATCTCACTAGTCAGACCTGATAACTAAATACCCCACTGGTAAGATCAGACAAGCATGTATCTCTCTTGAGGGTCTAGCACACATGTGCTCAGGTATTGAGGAGGGAGCTAAAGCACCCCATAGACTGACTGATGCAGTCATATGCATACCTCTCAACTGTACAGATTTTCACAGAATGTCCAGATTTTTGCCTCATATTTTTGGTCTTTTCCTCATAAAATGTGTGGTTTTCTGGCAAATCATTGAGGATTGAAGTAACCAAAGAAAACTAAATGATGGCATCCATTTAAGTTTCAGACTTCATATCCTTCAGAAAATACATAATAATTCAAAACGTTTTATACTAGCAAATTTCTAAGTTTATAGGAGCAATATTTGAAATCTGTCCTTATTTTTGAGCTTTTGTCCCCCCTCCCCCATTATTTCTGAGTTTCTCCAGATTTCTTGCACTGAGAGGTTGAGAAGTATGGTCATATGCCCCGTAGGTGTAGTGGATGCGGCAATCAGATATACTACTGATAATTTTTTTTTTTTTTTTGCACTGAAAAAAATTATTGTGTGGGTCTTCTGCCCAACTACTCTGCACATGGGGTATGTTATCAAGATACCCCACTGCTAAGGAGTGAAGCATGAAGATGAACTGTCTGTTAAGTCTACATTATGGGAAAAGGGCTAAAGTTGGATGGGTGCTCTATGCAGAACTTCACATCTACATCTGACCATAACAAAATGCTGACCATAACAAAATGTAGCAGAACTTCACATCTACATCTGACCGTAACAAAATATAGCAGAACTTTACATCTACAGCTGACCGTAACAAAATGTAGACAGATTATAGCCTGGCTATAAACAAAACAAAAAAAACAGTTTCATTGCAAGCATCAAGGAGAACAATCCCATCTGTGATAGTGTTTGTGGGTTCTTAGGTCTTACTAGGCTGTTACTCTGTGTGGATCTTAATAAGCCCAGCCATGCATTCCTTTGGTAGTCTTTAACCATTATAGTTAGCATACAAATAACCCAGAGATGGGTCAAACAAGAGTATGTTGAGGAAATTTACAAGTTTCCCCTCTCCATAGGGGATATGGATTTGAAACCAGGGGTGAGTTTGCAGTTTCCCATTCATTTGTCAAATTCTGTTAGACTACAGTAAAAGAAGCACCTTACATTATGTGAAGTGGAAATTCGTTGCATAGAAGTGTTTTTCTCTGGAATACATACCCCTGTCCAACATGATATATTTATTTTGTGAAATAAATTGATACCCCATGAGTAGGTGTTTATGATATGATATCTACAGGAAGATTATCAGCCCAGTAGCATTCTCAGAGAAAGTGCAAATACAGCATTCAGTGAGAGCAAGGAAGATGAGATTTATGGAACTGAGCGTGTGTCAGACAAACTGGAACTGTGAGTGACTGGCGGCTCATGTGAGAGCATCTTTTACAGTGGGGCTACCGACATCTGAATCAGAAGGAGGTTCTAAAAGATGCTCTAACAAAAGCATACCAAAGCAAGGGTCCTTTTAAACTGAAAGGGTGGTGGTGGTGAGCTGGATAGATGCTCATCATATTGATCACTGCTGCAGAAACCTAAAGTATAGGTTATATCCTGCCAAGGATGTAACAGCCAGCCAGCTTCCGGAGCTTCAAGGCACCTTCCACATGCCCAAACTGTCAGACAGCTTGAGCTGTGCTGATTAAAAGACAAGTTTGGGTGCCAAGTCCTTCAGAGCTTTACTGTCGCCGAAAGGTATGTTCTTCTAAGGCTTTCAAGGATCAACAGTCAGCCTGGTGCTGTTCTTCTGCTAGGCAGATAAGTTCCTTTGGGGGAAAATCATCCATTTTCTAAATATTGTTTGTGTTTTATCACATTACTCTTCAGGAAAGTTATTTTAAACTTAGGAGTTTTGTATTTTAACAGACTGTTACAAGACTGTATTGTACTAACCTTACTTTATGTATCCCCAGTCCTTACCAACATTAGAAAGGCTGATATGGCAAAACTAGAAACCTGTTACAATAAAATAGCAAAATTCACCACAGGTGCTAACTATAGATCCCACCACTGCCACTCTCTTAGAAAATGTTCATGACTTGAATTCCCCTCTCTGCTGAAATACAATCAGCTCAAAATGGGCCACCATATTATAAACCAGCCTGAAAAAACTCCAGCCCTAAAGAACATACTGACAAACTACTCCAATAAATGTCTTCTTTGCTCTAGCAATAAGGCACTATTAAAAATAATTTATTTATTTTATTAATTTTACATTTGTTGACTGGCATAGTCCAACTGGATACATGTCCATTTTCAGCGAAGGCTCAGAGAGAAAAGCTCCAAATTTACAAACAGATAAAGACAAGCAAGTTACACTATATGCACAAACATATTGTATTAACAAACAAGTTACAGTCTCACATTTCAAGCCTATGAAGAATACAGTTTATATTCGGAAATATATACAAATATGTTACAGTTTCTCTTATCAAACCTATAGGTGCAGCTATATACAGAGTATCTCGAAAGATGTTACAGTTTCTCTTTTCACACCTTTTAGTGCAAGAGGTAAGTCACTGCGAATAAAAATTGCAGGGATATGGAAGTAGATGAGGCTTTAGTCAGGGTTAGAGCAAGGACATAACCAGTGAGTTTTAAAATACTGGGTTAGATTTTGTTTGAACTGATTAAGGGAGGGGTTCAGAGTAAGCTCAGATGGGAGTGAATTCCAGGTTTTGCCTACTGAATTTGCAAATAAAGATTCTCCAGATAGGTTGTTAGCTTTAACAGATTGAACCAAAAGTTTTGTAGTGGAACAAAGTGGTCTAGCGTTTTTGTAGGGATGGATAATGTTTTTAAGGGAGGGCATTTTTTCTGGATAGTTAATAACCTTGAATGCTACAGTAAGTCAATTATAATGAATTAGCCTGGGGAGTTCTAGCCATCCTAAGAGGTTTAGGTTTTGACAATGGTGTGTCCTGTAGGGAGTTCCTGTAGCAAACCTGTCAATTTGATTGTAGCAGTTAGAGAGTTTGCTGAGATCAGTTTTGTTCAGGTTAGTGAGTATTGGTGAGGCATAGAGTAGAGTTGAAAGCAGATGGGTACAGGCAATGGCAGTCCTAGCTAGAGGGGTGAGAAAAGGTTTGTTTTTGTATAGGGAGCCACGTTTTTTATTAGTGGTTTTAATAGTTTGGTTTACGTGCATATCATATTTGAGGTTGTCTATTATAACACCCAGGAGTTTGGTATATATATCTGGTGAGATTATAGTCCCATTGTTAGATGTTATAGTAAACAAAGGTTGAGAGGATTTGCGAGTAGGAGAGAAGAGCAATAGCTTTGTTTTATTAGGGTTTAATATCAGCTGTTGATTAGAGATCCAGTTTTTCACTGTATTAAAGGTTTTCTGGGTTAAACTCAGGAGATCTGTAGGGGTAGAGGCTGAGCAGATTAGGGTGGAGTCATCGGCATATTGTATACAGGTTGCATCTGGGATTACAGTGTGGAGGTCACTGATAAAGAAGGAGAAAAGAAGGGGACCTAATATGGAGCCCTGAGGGACATGAAGGGTAATGCAGAGAAGGGTGGAGAGTTTGTCCTGCCAAAGGACAGCCTGCTGTCTTCCACTAAGATAAGACTGAAAGCATTGTATGGCATGGTTGTTTAGGGATATTTTATTTAGGGTAAGTAAGAGTAGCTGGTGGGTAACCATGTTGAAGGCCTTGGAAAGATCGAGAAATGGGGCAGAAGATAACAAAAAACGAAAATCACGCGGTAGATTCCCTCTACTCCTGTAGGGCCGCCAAAGCCTGGAATAACCTTCCATTACACATCCAAACAAATAATACAGAGCCATTCAAAAACTACTAAAACCCATCTATCTGCCTCATGGATATGCCAATGTAGTGACCCAGGATTAAAAAATACTAAATTACAAGTAACCAAAACACCAACTAATTCATACCATACTAGACAAATACTTTAAAAAAGTTCATACTTCTAGTCTCTTCTACTATCATCTTATGTAGTTTAACTAAAATCCCTTTTAACTCCATCCCTGGACCCCCACTACATACTTATCAAGCATATTTACCTCTAGTTTCCTCTTCTCTCCCTCCACACATCTCTTACTTAACAATCCCATAGCCCATGCACACATCTATTAACTAACCTGGTAAAACCTGCACTAAAGTAACCAGCTAGAACAGAACTACCTATACAACGTTTTCTTCTCCTCAATAGTAACCTTACCTACTAGTCTGTCTTTTTCTATCCTGTCTAATATTCCACCAACTGTAACACGTTTGTCTTCACAAAATGAAATGTAACTTCTTTATTGTTTCTCTTACAAAATATTATGCAATACGTTAAACTTGTTAACTTCTCATTTGTAAAATTGTTAAGTTTTAATTCTTTGTATGTCTTGGAGCTTTTTTCCTCGGGCCTCCACTGAAAATGGACATGTTGTCCAGTCAGACGTTCCCATTAACCAAATGTAAAGTAAATAAATAAATAAATACTTTTAAGCTATGTTATATGGGTTGGAGACAGTGGCATTGACAAAAAGGCAGGAGTCAGAGCTTGATGTGGCAGAGCTGAAGATGTTAAGATTTGCACTGTATGTGACAAGGATGGACAGGATTAGAAATAAGTATATTAGAGGGTCAGCCCAGGTTGGAAGGTTTGGAGACAAAGCCAGAGAGGAAAGATTACGTTGGTTTGGACATGTGCTGAGGAGGGATACTGAGTATATTGGGAAAAAGATGCTAAGGATGAAGCTGCCAGTTAACAGGAAAAGAGGAAGGCCTAAGATAAGGTTTATGGCTGTGGTGAGAGAGGACATGCAGGTGGTTGGTGTGACATAGCAAGATGCAGAGGACAGGAAGAAATGGAAACAGTTGATCTGCTGTGGCGACCCCATAACAGGAGCAGCCGAAAGAAGAAGTAACTGAAAAACATTTTTTTTTCTGTGGAGAAATTGTGTTTACTTTCTTTTTATGGGCTGTAAAATTGTTTTAAAGTGCTTTTACTGCATTTTTCTGTAAAAAAGTGACTTTTAAAGACTTGCATTTTTTACCGGCATTTGCTGCTTGTCTTGCCTGGAAAAGAGACACTATTTTCAGCTTGACCAGGGAACAAACTACCAGTCCCATGGTCTGTCCTTTTTCCAGCCACAAAAAGAAAAATGCAAGCAAGTAGCCTTTGCTACCACAGCAGGCTAGCAATTTGCCTCATCCGCAGGTGGGTGACTCTGCTGTGGCCATTTGTTGTACTTCAGACCATTCATCTTTTACCCTGGATCCCTCTGGTGTGGCACACGCAGCGATTATGGACTGGAGGTTAGCCATGTCCACTGCAGCTCCTGGGTTCCCCTCAGTGGGTAAAAGAGAACCATTTTATCTGTCTTTGGGAGAGAGAACAGAGGCTTCCCCTGTGCCCATCTGTGGGGACGCTGCTGCTGCTATTAGTAACACAGCTGGGCCCATTTTTCCTGTCAAAAAGAAAACTAAGTACGCACTTACTCCTCTTCACATTTCCTTAGACAGGAGTCATTTACTGGACCTGGCTTAGGGTTTAATTCGGGCTATTGTTCCTTCTTGTAAAGAAGTTTGTGGTAAAAGAAAGCAGGATACCTCTTTTCCTGAAAAGATTTGCGATTCTGAATATGAACAGGAAGTTGAAGGGACAAATACAGGGGTTTCTCTTCAGATTTCTGATTCAGACTCGGAGAATAGCTCAGTTTCTGATTCTCCCTAACATTTTTTTGCCTTTTTCTGAGACTATTGCTAAATTGTGCGAGTGTTTTCAGTTGTAGAAGAACAGTGATGTTTCTCAGTCCCTCAGAAAATACTGAGTTTTTACACAGGGAATTTCCAGAACCTACACTCATTCCTCATGTTCTGTCTGCTTTAGAGGATGTATATATCACTACCTGCAGTTTTCCTGATATTTAGCCAGCTGCCCCTAAAAACTCAAATATGAAGTATAAAGTTCCTCAGTTTTTTAAGTTTTTATACACTATTCCCAAACCTGGCCCAGCAGCTATAGCTGTAGTTGATCCCACTGCTGCTGATTACTTCCCTACTTTTTCTTTCTGTCTTTCTTAGGATGGGAATTCATTGATAAATATGGGAAACAAGCCTATATGTCTGCAGCTTTGACTTTCAGAATTTTGAATTGTCAGGCTCATATGTTAAACTTTGTTCTGACTTATTGTGAAAGTATGAGGAATGTTTTATCTGCAGTTTATTCTTGTGAGGAAAAAAATATGCTTTAAATAATTTTGTGTTTTTATCTCACAGCAAGAGGTTCCCCCATTTGATTATTGTCTGGGATGCGATGCCTTCTGTGCAGAGTCTGCATGTCCTCCCTGTGTTTCCTCCAGGTGCTCCAGTTTCCTCCCACATTCCAAAGACATGCAGCAGGTGGATTGGATACTCTAAGTTGGCCATAGGTGAGTGTGTGTGTGAGTGCATGGTGTGGAAGAATTACTGTGGCAAGGCTAGCCAACCAGAGGTGTAAACCTTGGCTCTAGATGATTGTCACTGTTGAAGTGACACCCTGACCTCATGTACAAAACAGGAGAAAAGGGGTTGTGGATGGATGGATGGATGGATGGATGGATGGATGGATGGATGGATGGATGGATGGATTCTATTGCACAGGTCACTGCCCATTGTTTAAAGTATGTCTATGACTCTGTTGATACTTCTTCCAAGGCTATGGACACTGGTACTGTTTAGGTTCAAAGGTTCATAGGTAGGTACTAGGCTATTGGCCCTAGGGCCTATATAAGCCTAGCCAAAAAGGTACCCTGGCTTTCGCCACCCAAGAAAATTATTTTCCTGTGCCCCTGTTGAGCAGAGCTACAGAAGTGATCCCCGGGGTGAATTTCCTATCTCCCATCCAATCATCAAGATTTTTCTTGAAGAGAGCTAATGAGGAGCTCTGTTTGACATAGATAGGTAGTCTGTTTCAGAGTATATGAAGTCTCTGGGACAGGGATCTATCCCTCCAGCATGTTCTGTTTATTGTGGTGACACGGATTAGGTCCCTAGAGCATGTAGCTTGGGGGGATTGGGATTTCTTTAAGTGGAGCATGTCCAACAGCTCTGGGCTTGACATAGCTTCATATGTTTGGCATAGATCGCCTCTGAGTAGGCAATATGCGACGGAGTAAAGCTGGAGTTTTTTGAGATGGGCTGCATAGGGCATCTGTTTGAGGCCAGCAATCCTGTTTGTGAGGTATTTCTGTGGCCACTCCACTTGTTGTACCAAAAGGGTCACTGTACTCTATAATGAGTCTAATGAGTGATGAGTAGAGGGGAACAATGACCTCTTTTTTTCTGGATGAGAAACCTTTTGTGATGAGGTGTGCCATTCAGACGGACTTCCTGACCACTGTGGCAATGTGATTATCAAAGGAGAGACTACTGTTTTGAAGAGGTTTGCCTGGCTATATTCTCAGAACTTCCCAGATGACATTAAAAATGAAATTTTAAATTCCCCTTTAGATAGAGATTTAGTTTTCGCAGGGGTGATGAAAAAATGTGAGGAAAATGGCAACCTTATCCAGGGAATCTGGAAGATTTTTCAGCCCTCTTTTTCCAAATTTTCTAAGGGATCCTATAACTACTCATCCAGTTTTGACAAAATGCAGAATGAAAAACAAAAAAAGAAAACTGTAGCAAAGCTAGACTTTCACTCTGTGATACCTTAAACCTCTTTTATTAGAGGTGACAAGGGATATATGGGACTTGGCTTTATTGTTCTGAAATTGTCCAGAAATAGACTTAAAAGAAAAAGTCATGGACATTCTGAATTGCCTTTTAGCTGAAACACTTGATGCCCTGAATGGGGTAATTTGCATATATCCCAGGTCACCTCTAATTCAAGAGGTTTAAGATTTTTTTCTTTTTTTCTTTTTTAACCGATTGATTTTTCTGTGTGACCTTTTTACTTATTGTTCTAGAAAGCAGAATAAACAGTCTCAACAAAATACAGATAAAGACATGTTTAAGAAGAAATGGCAAGGGGGTTACAAATAAAAGACTCGAATTTCCAAACATCAAGGACAGTTCAACAAGTCTGAATGACTATTCAAGAGACCAAGTGACCCCATCCCACCCTGCCTTTTTTCTTCCAGAAAGTCTGAATATCTTTTTTTTTTCTCTTTGACAACAGATAGTTTCATACAAATGAGATCTGAAGATCATCCATCAAGGTTGCAGATGGCAGTGGGAGAAAATTCCTCCTTTCCAGGGGGTCATTCCTCATCCTCCAGATCAGGGTGTTTTGTTTCCACCAGTTCTTCATCAAATGTTTTCCCTGGGAGTGATAGAACCACTTCCTTCTTCCCAGGTGGGGAAGGTTTTTTATTCAAGGATATTCTTAGTGCCAAAGCAAGATGATTCTTGGAGAGCAGTTCTAGATTCTTTCTTTGCTAAGCCTGTTTGTGACAGTGCCCAGATTTAAAATGATGTAACTTTACAATCTGTTGCCTTTCCTTCCTCTTTCAGGTTTCCTGGTAACACTAGAATTAAAAGATGCAAATCTTCCCATCCCAATTCATCCAGACTTCAGAAGTTTCTTAAGATTTTGTTTGTTTGGATCACATTATCAGTTCTCTGCCTTACCCTTTGGGTTAAACAATGCACCAAGAGTGTTCACAAAGTGCCTAGCTCCAGTTACAGCTCATTGCAGACTACAGGGTATCAATATTTTCCATGACTTGCTTATCTTTGCAGAGTATTTTTTTTAAGAGTCAGGAATCTCTCTCTTAGGTGAGTCATCTGTTACACAAGCTGAGATTCCAAGAGAACATTCAAAGGTCTTTCTTGACTCCTTCACACAGAATTGTGTTCCTGGGATGTCAATTAGACACTTCGGTTTGAAGAGATTTTTTTTCCCAAAGGAAAATAGATTAATATCTAGGTCTATTTCTAATGTTTTCCAAGCAAATTTTGATCACTGCAAGGGAATGTCTCAAGATTTTGGGTCTCATGACTTCTGTGATTCTCATGATACTCCTGTCAAGACTCAAGATACAGTGGTATCTGAAGTTTCTTTGGTCCCAGCACCAGCGCCATTTGTCTTTTCATATCCCAATGCTGGGGTTTGTTAGAAGAGGAATCATTTGGTAGAGACAACAAATATCCTTTAATCCAGATCTCCCCATCTCCCTCCTTGTTTCAAAGCAGTCAGTCACAATGAATACCTTGGACATTGCTTTGGGGACAGTTACAGGAAGGATGAAACAGAATGTGTGGACACCAAGGACAGATGCAAGCACATACATATCAAAGAGATGCTTTCCATGATTAAGGCACTCAACTCTCCGAATCATCTTTGGTCCCCGAAACCTCTTTGTGTTGTTACAGACAATACCACAGTTATATGGTACATCAACAAGCTGGAGGGAATCAGGTTATACTAGCCATGCTAGCTTGGGATATTGCTTCACAGCACAGTCTCACTGTACAGGCATCCTACATTCTGTCAAGCAAAACTGTGTGGCAGATAAGCTGAACAGGACCAGGGCGACTCTTATGAATGCAAATTAGATCAGGGGTCTTTCAAGATTTGATCCATCTGTGGATAGTTCCTCAAGAAGACCTTTTTTCCTCCTCGCTGAACAATCAACTGGCAAGATTGTGTATTAAGACTCTGTGCATGAAGGCCTGAAAGACAAATGTATTTTCTTTTTCTTGGATAGAAATGTTCCTGCATGCTTTTCTACCCTTTCCACTAATATCCAGGGTATTCCTGAAGAGTAAGAAGGAATGCCCCAAGATCATTGTGGTGACTCCCTTATGACCCACATGACCATGGTTCTCCCTTCTGTTTGAAATGGCCATGGGCAATTAACACAAGCTTCCTCACAGACTGGGTCCTCACACAAGAACAGAGGTGTTTGATACACCCCAACAACACCCTGTTTTCTGAAGACATGCAGCAGGTACTAATGGAGGCATAAAAGCCTCCTGCTAGAACTTCATATATTAGCAAATAAGAAAGGTGTTCTAGTTGGTGCCGACAACATAATGAGCACCCATTCAGGGCTAGTTGTTCTCTGGTTTTACAATATTTGTGTGAGTTACTATTTTGAGGCCTTTCTTACTCCTGTATCACGGTTCATTTATCAGCCATTTCAGCATGTCTGCCCACGGATCTTCCTCTTTCAATGTAGCCTCATGTGAAAATGCTTTTGAAACGGGTTTTTATACAAGAGACCTCCAAGTAAACTAGGGGTCTGTCTTTGGGACCTTAATTTTGTGTTAGAGAAGCTAAAACTTAGTGCATTTGAACCAGTTAACCTGAATGACTTGATGTTCTTAACATGGAAAGCAGTTTTAATGATTGCTCTGACCTCTGCAACAGTGGGTCAAAGCTATCTCATTTTCCACAAGGACATGGTTTCATTGAGAACTAATCCTTCTCTTTTGCCTAAAATGGTATCAGAGTTTACTTTAAGCCAAGCTGTCCATATCCCTGCTTTTTCCTGAACCTAATAAGGACTGAGAAAAGATATGCCATACCTTGGATGTCCACAGACATCTCAGATACTATCTTGACAGAAGAACTAAAGTTTCAGATCTTTGGACCAATTGTTCATTTCTCGTAAAATTAATAAGGGGCAACCTGTATCAAAACAGACTATTTCCAAATGGTTGTCTAAGACTACTACCTTTTGTTATATTCACCATAACAAAATAATTTCAGGCATGGTCAAGGCCCACTGTACCAGGGCCTTGGCTTCATGTATGGCTTTTTGAAAAGGGTTGGATTCTAGAAGTATTCAAGAAGCTGCTACTTGGTCCTCTGTACATACTTTAACAAGGCACTATAATTTTGATTCCTTCTCTAGGTCCAGGGCAGACTTTGGTAGGACCTTTCTCCAGGGGCTCCTGGACCACTCCCCTTCCACCTTATAATGTAGTAAGCTAGAGTAATCTACCCACGTAGCTAAGTATACTACAGCAGTGATCAATATGATGAACAACCGTTGTGTAAATAAAACTTACCATGACAGTAGATGTTTGAATGAACACTGCGGCAGTAGCTGCTCCCTCCCTCCATCCTCCTTGTTTTTTGGTGTGTTTTTTATGCCAGGGTGTGGACGTTTATTTGGTTGTTCCTAGCATTGTCCCTTCCAGGGTCAGCCTCCTTGTCTGTGCTGGCATGTAAGTTCTGAAGGTCATCACTCCTAAACTTATCTTTTACTCAGATTTGCTCAAGCTGCTTGAAGGTTGAGGTGCTTGGAAGGTGCCCTAAAGCTTTGGAAGCTGGCCGACTGTTGTATCCTTGGCAGGATATAATCTGTATAGCTAAGTCTAATGCAGCAGTGAACTTCATACATCTACTGTTATGGTAAATTCAACTTCTCCTTTATCATCATCATCAGTCCCCTTTCTCCATTGTTTTCTACATGGGGTTGGGGTATCGTGTTAACTGTCGCCACATCTCTCTCGATTCAGTGCCACACTCCTGTCTTCAACACTCATGCCTGACTGTCGCAGATCTTCTTTCAATCATCCATCCACCTCTTTGCTGGATGCCCTCACTTCCTCTTACCTTCTTCCTGTTTGTCCCAAATCTTCCTCACCAGATTGTCTTCTGCTTTTCTGCACATGTCCAAACCACCATAATCTGTTCTCTTTGATCTTTTCTGCAATTGGAGCTACTTTGGCTGCTACTCTTATGTCCTCATTTCTTCATCTGTCCTACAGAGTACACCTTGCCACCTAGAACTGGTCACACCACTGTCTTGTACACCTTACTTTTCAGCTTCTTTGGTATTCTTCTGTCACAGACTACACTTGACACTCTATGCAAGTTGGCTGCAGCCCCTCTTATTCTAGCTTTGACCTCTTCATTCAGACTTCCCTTTTCCTATACCACCCCTCCCAGATACTTGAAGCTGTTTACCTGTTCCACTATCTTCCCTTCTATCTCTGTTCTCAGCTTCTTCTCATTTCCCCAGTTTGTTGCCATTACCACCGTCTTATCTGTGCTTAGTTTCATCCCATGTGCCTTCACTTTTGCATTCTATTCTCCTATCCTTTGCTGAAGTTCTAGCTCAGAGTCTGCCTGTAATGGCACATTGTCTGCATACAGCAACTTTGTTGATCTATCTCCTTTGACCTGTTTGCTAATGTAGTCCATCTCCAGTATGAACAGCAGTGGGCTCACAGCAGAACCCTGATGTGCACCCACTCCCATTGGGAATCCCTCTGTGAGGTCAAACACGGTTCGTAATTGAGTCATTGGGTCCTTATGCATAGCCTGCACTAATTCTACCACTGTTTCTGGGACTTCAAACCACCACAGTACTGGCCAGATCTTTCTTGGGACCGTGTCATATGCTTTGTGCAAGTCTAGGAATGCCCAGTTGGACCCTCTCCTCATCTCTAGCTTCTTCTCAAGCATCTGTCTCAGTGCATGCATCGGGTCAGTTGCGCTACATCCTGATCTGAATCCAAACTGCTCACCTCCCATCTTACATTCTACTACTCTGCGTATCCATTTCTCAGTCACCCTCTCCAGAACTTTCATGCAATATGATAGGAGTCTGATGCCTCTGTACTGCCCACAGTTGTGGATGTCCCCTTTGTTCTTGTACACTGGCATGAGTATGCTTGTTCTCCAGTCATCTGAGATATGCCTTTCTCTCCATACAGCTATTATCACCCTCAGGAGCCATTTCTCCCCTATCTCACCCAGCATCTTTATCATATCTGCTGTGACCTCATCTGACCTGCTGCTTTCCCTGACTTCATCTTCCTTAGTGCTGTTCTTACTTCTTCTGAGGTGGGCTCCTCTTCTTCTCTCATCGTAGGCTGTTTCTGGGGCAACACAGCTTCTGTGGGGTTTTCTTCATTCAGAAGCTACAATTTCAGACCAATAAAGCCAAACCCCTCTAGCTGTGGACATGCATGTTTCTGCCTTCTTATGACATCATCAGTACAGCATAAGAGGAATGTTTGACTTTTGGAAACACAGGGTAGTCATACCCAACTTAAAGTTTAAAGGGTAATTTACATATATCCCATGTTGCCTCTGATTCAAGGGTTTAAGGTATCACACAGTGGAAATTCTAGCTTTGCTAGATTTTTCTTTTTGTGTTTTTAACTAATTGGCTTTCCTGTGTGACCTTTTTAAACATTGTTTTCATTCAGAAGCTGCTGGAAATACTCCTACCATCTACCTTTGATGTCCAGTGGACTGGTGAGTAGTTGTTGCTGACGTCCCTTATGAAAGGTGTCTGACTATCATCTTTATCTTTCTGTCTTTGCCTTGCAACCTGATGTAGTTTCTTTGTGCCCCTTACTGAGTCATTTTCCAGAAGTTGGTAGAGTGCCTCTGATGCCCTATTCTTTGCTATTACAACTTCTTTCTTAGCTTATTTGTTAGACAACCAGTAGTCCTTCCTAGCCTGGTCAGTCTTTTCTATCTCCCACTTCTTCCTGCACTCCTTCTTTCTTTTGGTGACTTCCTGGACTTCTGCATTCCACCACCAGCTTTCCTTATGTACCTTGTTTCCTTATGTACCTTTTCCATACCTGGCTTGGCCACATGTCTTTTCTGTAGTCCTAACACATGCAGTTTTTAGCTGCTGCCATTCTGATTTAACTCCACCTATTTCCTCCTCTTCTTGGGTAAGTAATTCCTTGAACTGTTGTACTTTCTCTCCAGTCAACTTCTAGGTCTTCAGCCTGGTCTCTGTTGACCTTAGAGCCTTCTCTGACCACTGCTTGCAGCTGATTGTGGCAACTAGTGGTTCATGCTGTGGGCCAACTGTTTCACTGGGGATGACTTTGCAATCATGGATTCTACCCCAGTGCCTTTTCCTTAGTAGGAGGAAGTCTACCTGAGTTGAATGTTGACTACTCTTCTATGTGATCTTGTGTCTCTCTTTCTGAACCATGTGTTGGCTACTATCAAGCCATTTGCCAGACAGAAGTCTAGAATGGCTTCTCCTTTATTCCTGTTGCTCCACCATGTGGACCCAGGCAGTCCTCATATCCTGTTCTGTCTGTTCCAATACGTGCATTCAAGTCACCCATTATCAACACCAATTCATGTTGTCCTGCTTTATCTATTAGGACTTGCAAATGCTGTCTGAATGCAATCTTTTCCTCACTATCACAACCCTGCTGTGGGGCATAGGCTGAGATTATGAATACTGCCCTATCATTACACTGGAGTCTGATTGCCATAAGTCTGTCATTAATTCTGATGATATCCTTCACTGCCTTCTGAAGCCTCTCTCTCAACACAATTCCTACACCATTTCTAGCCTGTCCCCCTTTTGAGTAGTAGAGTCTGGATCCCAAGCCAAGTGGCTATGCTGCACTGCCCATCCATCTCATCTCTTGGATATGTAGGATGTCCAGCCTCCTCCGTATCATCATGTCATCCACTTCCAAGCTGCATCCTGTTAGTGAACCTACATTAAGCGTAGCAATTCTCAGTTCATGTTTGACAGGTTGGTTGGTTTTACATCCAGCTTTCGCTCAACAGAGCTATCCCAGGTAACCCAGGCTGGGCAACTAGACACTGGCTGGCCAGTAGTTTATTGACCCAGGGCTTCTGGGCTTTATGGTGGGCACACACTGGCCAATAGGGGCACATATACCCCTCCCACCATTAGCAAGGTTTCCTGGCGTAGGTCAGAGTAGGCCAAGTCCTCAACCCACTTATCACTGGTAACTACCCATGCCCATTTTGGCAACATTAGTCAACATGACTGAATCACCTAGCATCACATTTTATACCATCGAGTGGCTAGCCCTGCCATGGTGTGCAGTCTGTGATCCGTATTTTCCTATTTTGAGGATACTAGTAAATTCAACTTATACAGCTGTATTTTCTTTCTATTGAAATGTATGGATGGGTGGCAGTGGGCTGGAGATGGTGGGCTGGTGATGGTGGGCTGGAGATGGTGGGCTGGTGATGGTGGGCTGGAGATGGTGGGCTGGCAATGGTGGGCTGGAGATGGTGGGCTGGCGATGGTGGGCTGGAGATGGTGGGCTGGCAATGGTGGGCTGGAGATGGTGGGCTGGAGATGGTGGGCTGGAGATGGTGGGTTGGACATTTCTTTAATGGTGGTGGTGATGTGAAAGTGGTACATTTTGGGATGAATGACCTAAGATATAGAACTCCAGGGATATCCATAGATGGTGTCCCTGTGTTTTATTGAAAGTACAAAATGTTGAAGGTACAAAATTTCAAAAACATAAAATGTTGAAACCAATTGAATGCAGGGGGAGCAAGCTCCCCTACACCCTCTGCTAATTATGTATACCATCTCAGGGATCGCACAACAGTGGTAAAAAGGCAGAGTCCATTTGTTAGGGATGCCCTGCTCCTCTTGTTTCAAGGCTTTTGCATACTTGCTTGAATTGTCCACCCATTTAGAAAAATACACAGAGCTAGCAGTCCCTACCAGAACCAAGTGTTACAGGAAATCAAAAAACAAACCATCCATCCACCTCCATAAATAAACCACATCTAACAAAAGAAAGAAATTCCTTAAATTATTTAGTTGATCCAAACCCCTTCTTCTCAAGACTAATATCAAAAGAATTACAAAAAAACTGAAGAACACTCTCTGGTCCACTAAAGGAGCCCATGAACTTAGGCTGGCTTCTGAAGACAAAGATAATTATAAATCCTTCTTTAGCTACATTACAAAATCAAAAAAGCAATAGTCTACATTGTTCTGAACTTATTTTTATTTAACATTTGTTTAAGAGGAAAGTCTGACTTGGAAGGAGCCATTCTCAGTGCATCCCGTCGAGAAACACTCCAGATGCATGTGTTTATAATGTGGGAGGAACCAGACCACCTGGAGGAAACCCACACAAACACAGGGCGGATATGCAGACTCTACACAGAAGGCAGCCTAGCCAAGAATTAAACCAGAGAACCTCTTGCTGTGAGGTGACAACGCAAACTGCTGCACCACCGTGACCGCCCAGACCTGTGTATAAAACTATAACTGCTGCACCACAGACCTGTGTATAAAACTATAACTGCTGCACCACCGTGACCGCCCAGACCTGTGTATAAAACTATAACTGCTGCACCACCGTGACCACCCAGACCTGTGTATAAAACTATAACTGCTGCACCACAGACCTGTGTATAAAACTATAACTGCTGCACCACCGTGACCACCCAGACCTGTGTATAAAACTATAACTGCTGCACCACTGTGACCGCCCAGACCTGTGTATAAAACTATAACTGCTGCACCGTGACCGCCCAGACCTGTGTATAAAACTATAACTGCTGCACCACCGTGACCGCCCAGACCTGTGTATAAAACTATAACTGCTGCACCACTGTGACCGCCCAGACCTGTGTATAAAACTATAACTGCTGCACCACCGTGACCGCCCAGACCTGTGTATAAAACTATAACTGCTGCACCACCGTGACCGCCCAGACCTGTGTATAAAACTATAACTGCTGCACCACCGTGACCGCCCAGACCTGTGTATAAAACTATAACTGCTGCACCACCGCCCAGACCTGTGTATAAAACTATAACTGCTGCACCACCGTGACCGCCCAGACCTGTGTATAAAACTATAACTGCTGCACCACCGTGACCGCCCAGACCTGTGTATAAAACTATAACTGCTGCACCACCGTGACCGCCCAGACCTGTGTATAAAACTATAACTGCTGCACCACTGCACCGTCAAATTCATAATGACACCTCGTATTCTTACCCAATATGCATTGCCAATATCCTTGTAAACAAATTTAGTGCCAACTTCACCCCCATGAGTTGTATTCAAAGTCCTAAAATATCTGAATCCCTTACACCCTCAGTTATCTCTAAAGATCATTTACTGAAAGTAATAACCAAGGCCAAACTACTTTCTCCATGGGATCCGATAATATACCTGGCTGTTAATTAATAGTGTTAAACTTGTCCTTGTAGACACACCTCTCAAATATTTAACCTATGTTTATCTACTGGTTTTGTCCTTGGTGGGTGGTGCACTGCATTGGGCATTCCCCTCCATAAGAGTGGCCTTACAACTGACCCAAATAGTTACAGACCTCTCACCCTTATAAGCCTCATCAACAGGGCCATGGAACATATTGTAACCGACTGCATACATTGTAATATCACCAGATTCATTAAACATGACCACAGCAGTGTGGTTTTGTGAAGGGTTGATCATGTCTATTTAGTCTGAACTTCTTCAGCACAGTTACAGGGGCCGTAGACGGTTGTCATGTTGTGTACTCCACATATCTTGATCTGACCAAGGCCTTCATCATGATTCCACCTGCTAGCATCATACAAAAGCCAAGTGCTTTACAAAGTGACCTGCAAATGATAGGACAGAGAGCAATGTGTCTGAAAGGCAGAGCCCACGTAACGCAAGATCTGATGTTGTCATTAGAGCAACGTGTCTGAAAGGCAGAGCCCACGTAACGCAAGATCTGATGTTGTCATTAGAGCAACATGTCTGAAAAGCAGAGCCCACGTAACGCAAGATCTGATGTCATTAGAGCAACGTGTCTGAAAGGCAGAGCCCACGTAACGCAATATCTGATGTTGTCATTAGAGCAATGTGTCTGAAAGGCATAGCCCACATAACGCAAGATCTGATGTTGTCATTAAAGCAACATGTCTGAAAGGCAGAGCCCACATAATGCAAGATCTGATGTTGTCATTAGAGCAATGTGTCTGAAAGGCAGTGCCCACATAATGCAAGATCTGATGTTGTCATTAGAGCAACGTGTCTGAAAGGCAGAGCCCACGTAACGCAAGATCTGATGTTGTCATTAGAGCAACGTGTCTGAAAGGCAGAGCCCACATAATGCAAGATCTGATGTTGTCATTAGAGCAACGTGTCTGAAAGGCAGAGCCCACATAATGCAAGATCTGATGTTGTCATTAGAGCAACATGTCTGAAAGGCAGAGCCCATGTAACACAAGATCTGATGTTGTCATTAGAGCAACATGTCTGAAAGGCAGAGCCCACATAATACAAGATCTGATGTTGTCATTAGAGCAACATGTCTGAAAGGCAGAGCCCACATAATGCAAGATCTGATGTTGTCATTAGAGCAACGTGTCTGAAAGGCAGAGCCCACGTAACACAAGATCTGATGTTGTCATTAGAGCAAAGTGTCTGAAAGGCAGAGCCAGATCTGATGTTGTCATTAGAGCAATGTGTCTGAAAGGCAGAGCCCACATAATGCAAGATCTGATGTTGTCATTAGAGCAACGTGTCTGAAAGGCAGAGCCCACATAATACAAGATCTGATGTTGTCATTAGAGCAACGTGTCTGAAAGGCAGAGCCCACGTAACGCAAGATCTGATGTTGTCATTAGAGCAACGTGTCTGAAAGGCAGAGCCCACATAATGCAAGATCTGATGTTGTCATTAGAGCAACGTGTCTGAAAGGCAGAGCCCACATAATGCAAGATCTGATGTTGTCATTAGAGCAACGTGTCTGAAAGGCAGAGCCCACATAATACAAGATCTGATGTTGTCATTAGAGCAACGTGTCTGAAAGGCAGAGCCCACATAATGCAAGATCTGATGTTGTCATTAGAGCAACGTGTCTGAAAGGCAGAGCCCACATAACGCAAGATCTGATGTTGTCATTAGAGCAATGTGTCTGAAAGGCAGAGCCCACGTAATGCAAGATCTGATGTTGTCATTAGAGCAACGTGTCTGAAAGGCAGAGCCCACATAATGCAAGATCTGATGTTGTCATTAGAGCAACGTGTCTGAAAGGCAGAGCCCACATAATGCAAGATCTGATGTTGTCATTAGAGCAACGTGTCTGAAAGGCAGAGCCCACATAATGCAAGATCTGATGTTGTCATTAGAGCAACGTGTCTGAAAGGCAGAGCCCACATAATGCAAGATCTGATGTTGTCATTAGAGCAACGTGTCTGAAAGGCAGAGCCCACGTAACGCAAGATCTGATGTTGTCATTAGAGCAACGTGTCTGAAAGGCAGAGCCCACGTAATGCAAGATCTGATGTTGTCATTAGAGCAACGTGTCTGAAAGGCAGAGCCCACGTAATGCAAGATCTGATGTTGTCATTAGAGCAATGTGTCTGAAAGGCAGAGCCCACGTAACGCAAGATTTGATGTTGTCATTAGAGCAATGTGTCTGAAAGGCAGAGCCCACATAATGCAAGATCTGATGTTGTCATTAGAGCAACGTGTCTGAAAGGCAGAGCCCACATAATGCAAGATCTGATGTTGTCATTAGAGCAATGTGTCTGAAAGGCAGAGCCCACGTAATGCAAGATCTGATGTTGTCATTAGAGCAACATGTCTGAAAGGCAGAGCCCATGTAACTCAAGATCTGATGTTGTCATTAGAGCAACGTGTCTGAAAGGCAGAGCCCACATAATACAAGATCTGATGTTGTCATTAGAGCAACATGTCTGAAAGGCAGAGCCCACATAATGCAAGATCTGATGTTGTCATTAGAGCAACGTGTCTGAAAGGCAGAGCCCACGTAACGCAAGATCTGATGTTGTCATTAGAGCAAAGTGTCTGAAAGGCAGAGCCCACATAACCCAAGATCTGATGTTGTCATTAGAGCAATGTGTCTGAAAGGCAGAGCCCACGTAACGCAAGATCTGATGTTGTCATTAGAGCAACGTGTCTGTAAGGCAGAGCCCACATAATGCAAGACCTGATGTTGTCATTAGAGCAACGTGTCTGAAAGGCAGAGCCCAAGGCAGAGCCCACATAATGCAAGATCTGATGTTGTCATTAGAGCAACGTGTCTGAAAGGCAGAGCCCACGTAACGCAAGATCTGATGTTGTCATTAGAGCAATGTGTCTGAAAAGCAGAGCCCACGTAACGCAAGATCTGATGTTGTCATTAGAGCAATGTGTCTGAAAGGCAGAGCCCATGTAACGCAAGATCTGATGTTGTCATTAGAGCAATGTGTCTGAAAGGCAGAGCCCACATAACGCAAGATCTGATGTTGTCATTAGAGCAACGTGTCTGAAAGGCAGAGCCCACATAATGCAAGATCTGATGTTGTCATTAGAGCAACGTGTCTGAAAGGCAGAGCCCACATAATGCAAGATCTGATGTTGTCATTAGAGCAACGTGTCTGAAAGGCAGAGCCCACGTAATGCAAGATCTGATGTTGTCATTAGAGCAACGTGTCTGAAAGGCAGAGCCCACATAATGCAAGATCTGATGTTGTCATTAGAGCAACGTGTCTGAAAGGCAGAGCCCACCTAATGCAAGATCTGATGTTGTCATTAGAGCAACGTGTCTGAAAGGCAGAGCCCACGTAACGCAAGATCTGATGTTGTCATTAGAGCAATGTGTCTGAAAGGCAGAGCCCACATAATGCAAGATCTGATGTTGTCATTAGAGCAACGTGTCTGAAAGGCAGAGCCCACATAATGCAAGATCTGATGTTGTCATTAGAGCAATGTGTCTGAAAGGCAGAGCCCACGTAATGCAAGATCTGATGTTGTCATTAGAGCAACATGTCTGAAAGGCAGAGCCCATGTAATACAAGATCTGATGTTGTCATTAGAGCAACATGTCTGAAAGGCAGAGCCCACATAATGCAAGATCTGATGTTGTCATTAGAGCAACGTGTCTGAAAGGCAGAGCCCACGTCACGCAAGATCTGATGTTGTCATTAGAGCAAAGTGTCTGAAAGGCAGAGCCCACGTAACCCAAGATCTGATGTTGTCATTAGAGCAACATGTCTGAAAGGCAGAGCCCACATAATGCAAGATCTGATGTTGTCATTAGAGCAACGTGTCTGAAAGGCAGAGCCCACATAACGCAAGATCTGATGTTGTCATTAGAGCAACGTGTCTGAAAGGCAGAGCCCACGTAACGCAAGATCTGATGTTGTCATTAGAGCAATGTGTCTGAAAGGCAGAGCCCACATAATGCAAGATCTGATGTTGTCATTAGAGCAACATGTCTGAAAGGCAGAGCCCATGTAACCCAGGATCTGATGTTGTCATTTTCATTCATTCCTCAACTGGTGCTCCAGGAGATACCTGCATTTCTGACTGGGAGCAGGAATTACCCCTATCTGGATCTGAGCTCTGAAGAATTTCCTCATTATTCTATCCAGTTTGGCCTCAGCCAAGCTCCTGGTGGACCTAAGCGAGGAGCCAGTAGACAGCGACCTGGAGTGGGGAAGGAAGTCGAGTACGTATCTGATCCAGTGAACAACGAGGCAACCAGATCCAAGGAGATTTCATTTCTGAAGCAGTAGGACAGGTGGTAGTCAGATCCAGTTTCTTCTAAATTTGGATGGTGGCTCTAAGGACCGATCCAAAGATGTTGATGGATGTGGAGACCTCTTCCTGATATCCTTCTCTTCGGAAACTGAGTCGGGCTTTCCTTTGTCCACTTTCTTGGAGGGGGTTTGAGTCACATTTGAAAGAGAAGAAGAAGAAGGGAGAAGGCCCTATTTGTCAGTAAGTGCTCTGGCATTGAAGCCAGCCCAGATGGAGCATCTCGAATCTAATGAGTGGCATCCAAGCAATAATCACATTCCCTGTGGGCATCTGAATTGGGTATTTTGTGCCCACTGGAAATGCATTTTTGAAAGCACTTGGCTTGTCTGCCATAATAGAGACCAAGGAATGTTAATCTAAAAAGAAAGGCAAAGGGTATATTAATTTATTAATTATTTTATTTTATTTTTACAAGAAAACTACCAACGATGGGAGTAAGAAATTCCTGGAAACAGGTAGAAAAGGAAAAAGGAGAGGAAAAGGAAAGTAGAAGTACAAGCAATGGTACTCAAGAGAAATACCAAACGGTTAGGCAGAAGGGAAAGGAAAGAATCTGACGAGCAGAGAAAGAAATGAAAACTGTGAATTAAAAGAGGTCAGGTGAAGACACTTAAGGGATAGCCCTGCTGAAAACATTAGTTACAAAACACACTGTTTTATAGTAAGTTTTACCCAATAGCTTGAGAGAGAGTAGATCTGCATCTGTAAGAATATAGCAGCAAACTCTATCTGAGGTATACTAGGCTGACAGGGCATTATGGGTAAAGGAAGGAGCTAGAGAGTTGGATTTGAGGATCTGGAAGAAGTGGCCATGTCAGATCTAAGACCCATTAGCTGAGGAAGAATGAAAATGGACAACACAGCTGTAACATTATGGTGAGTACATAACTTTGTTTTTTTACTGGTGTCTCAGCAGTAAGTGTAAATGAAACTAGTTGTGTCCTTCAGAGCTTGATGTTAAGATCTCTCCTTCTTGGGATTTCCTTCTCAAATCTCCAAGCAGAGAGCCAAGACATCTAGCCAACAAAGTTTGCAGATGACTGCAAACTGTGAGTTGTTGTTGTTAGGTCACCCTATGACATCCAAATCCTGCAGAGTGAACTCTCACTAGTAAAGCCTTTGACGTACTAATAATGGGCTTGAACTAAATACTAAATGCGATCAAACATAATATTAAAACGTGTGGCCTCATCACTTTTGGTAGACAACTCCTCCCTATATCATATTGTACAGACTCATCACTACAAAATGTTCAATGTTCAGTGTAGGAGAAATTCAAATTCAGGGCTTCTAGAAGCCATTTAAGACTCTGCCAACAGTTAGACCAGGAATATAAACAAACTTTCTATACCATTTATCTATCAGGAACTTGAAAAGTTCAAAATTGCCAACGTCCCTTATATATTTAGGCTCTATGATGAAAATATCTGCTCTTAACTAATGTTTTAACATCTGGCAGTCTCACATATAGATTGTTACTCATAGGTTCACAGGTTTGTAGGTTGGTACTAGGCTATTGGCCCTAGGGCCTATACAAGCCTAGCCATAAAAATTCCCTGGCTATTTCATCCCACAGTATTTACTTCCCTGGACCCCTGTCTAGCAGGGTGACTGACATGATCCCCAGGGTGAATTTCCTATCTCCCATCCAATCATCAAGGTACCTTTTGAAGAGGGTCAAAGAGGCACTCTGCTTGACATGTATGGGCAGTCTATTCCAAAGTCTGGGGAGTCTCTGGGTCAGAAACCTATCCCTCCAGCATGTTTTGTTCATTGTGATGACAAGGTTTAGATCCCTGGAGCGTGTGTCTCTGAGAGATTGGGATTTCTTTAAGTGTAGCATGTCCAACAGCTTTGGGTTTGACATGGCTTGTATGTTAAGCAGAGATTGCCTCTGAGTAGATGATATGTGACAGTATAGGTGGAGTTTTTTTAGACAGTCAGCATAGGGCAACTGCTTTAGGCCTGTGATTCTTTTAGTGAGGTATTTTTGTGGCCTTTTCAGTTGTTGCAGATGTCTTAAGAGGTACATACCAAACAGGGCATTGTATTCTATAATGGGTCTAATGAGGGATGAGTACAGTGGGACAATAACCTCCTTTATTCTGGATGAAAAGCCCTTAGTGATGAGGTATGCCACATAGAAGGATTTCCTGACTGTTGTAGCAATGTGGTTATCAAAGGTGAGACCACTGTCCACCTGTTTCCTTAAGTTTCTTATCACACTTTCGGTGTTTAGTGTACTGCCACCTATGGGGTAATTCATGGGTACATGTTTTTTTCCCAAAGGGGATAACTATAGATTCCTTGGCATTGAGCTTGAGCCCATGGCTCTGGCAACAAGCATCTGTTTCTGTAAGGCCCTTTTTTAAAATATCTACATAATCTGGGGATTCAATAATGGCTATATCCGCACCTTAGCATCATTGCCAAGTGAGCGTACATAAGTGTAACTATACCCACACATTAGTGTCACTGTCAAATGAGCATACATACATGTAACTATACCCACACTTTAGTGTCATTGTCAAACGAGCGTACATATGTGTAACTATACCTGCACCTTAGTATCATTGTCAAATGAGCGTACATACGTGTAACTATACCTGCACCTTAGTGTCATTGTCAAATGAGTGTACATACATGTAACTATACCCACACCTTAGTGTCACTGTCAGATGAGTACATACATAACTTGTAACTATACTTAACTTGGCGTCATGTCAAAATGATGTACATACGTGTAACTATACACACACATTATAACTACACCTGCACCTTAGTGTTATTGTCAAATGAGAGTACATATGTGTAACTATACCCGTACCTTAGTCTCATTGTCAAATGACCTTACATACATGTAGCTATACCTGCACCTTAGTGTCATTGTCAAATGACCATACATACATGTAACTATACCCGCACCTTAGAGTCACTGTCAAATGAGAGTACATATGTGTTTAACTATACCAGCACCTTACTGTCATTGTCAAATGAGTGTACATACGTGTAACTATACCCACATCTTAGTATCATTATCAAATTAACGTACATATGTATATCTATATCCGCAGCTCAGTGTCAGTGTCAAATGAACGTACATACATGTAACTATACTCACACCTTAGTGTCACTGCCAAATGAGCATACATATGTGTAACTATACCAGTACCTTAGTGTCATTGTCAAATGAGCGTATATACATGTAACTATACCCACACCTTAATGTCACTGTCAAATGAGCATACATATGTGTAACTATACCTGTACTTTAGTGTCATTGTCAAATGAGCATACATATGTGTAACTATACCGGCACCTTAGTGTCATTGTCAAATGAGCGTATATACGTGTAACTATATGCACATCTTAGTGTCACTGTCAAATGAGCGTACATACGTTTAGCTATACCCACACCTTATTGTCACTGTCAGTTGAGCATACATATGTGTAAATATACCCGCACCTTAGTGTCATTGTCAAATGAGTGCATATATGTTTAACTATACCCGTACCTTAATCTCATTGTCAAATGAGTATACATATGTGTACCTATACCCACACCTTAGTGTCATTGTCAAATGAGTGTACATACATGTAACTATACCCGCACTTTAGTGTCACTGTCAAATGAGTGTACACACATGTAACTATACCCGCACCTTAGTGTCTCTGTCAAGTGAGTGTACATACATGTAACTATACCCACACCTTGGTGTCATTGTCAAATGAGCATACATACATGTAACTATACCCGCTTCTTAGTGTCATTGTCAAATGAGCGTACATATGTGTAACTATACCCGCACCTTAGTGTCATTGTGAAATGAGTGTACACATGTGTAGCTACACCCGAACCTTAATGTCATTGTCATATGAGCATACATACGTGTAACTACACCCGCACCTTTGTGTCATTGTCAAATGAGCATACATATGTGTAACTACACCTGCACCTTAGTGCCATTGTCAAATGAGTGTACATACATGTAACTATACCCGCGTCTTAATGTCATTGTCAAATGAGCATACTCGTATGTACGATCATTGTCAAATGAGTGTACATAGGTATAACTATACCTGCACCTTCGTGTCATTGTCAAATGAGAGTACATATGTGTAACTATACCCGTACCTTAGTGTCACTGTCAAATGAGCTTACATATGTGTAATTATAACCATACTTTAGTGTCATTGTCAAATGAGCGTACATACATGTACCTATACCTGAACCTTAGTGTCATTGAGTGTACATACATGTAACTATACTCACACCTTAGTGTCACTGTCAAATGAGTGTACATACGTGTAACTATACCCGCATCTTAGTGTCACTGTTAAATGAGTGTACATATGTGTAACTATACCCGCACCATAGTGTCACTGTCAAGTGAGTGGACGTATGTGTAACTGTACCCGCACCTTAGTGTCATTGTCAAATGAGTGTACATACATGTAACTATACCTGCACTTTAGTGTTACTGTCAAATAAGTGTACACACATGTAACTATACCCGTATCTTAGTGTCTCTGTCAAGTGAGTGTACATACATGCAACTACACCCACACATTAGTGTCATTGTCAAATGAGCATACAAACATGTAACTACACCCACACCTTGGTGTCATTGTCATATGAGCATACATACATGTAACTATACCCACTTCTTAGTGTCATTGTCAAATAAGCGTACATATGTGTAACTATACCCGCACCTTAGTGTCATTGTCAAATGAGCGTACACATGTGTAGCTACACCCGAACCTTAATGTCATTGTCATATGAGCATACATACGTGTAACTACACCCACACCTTTGTGTCATTGTCAAATGAGCATACATATCTGTAATTACACCTGCACTTTAGTGCCATTGTCAAATGAGCATACATACATGTAACTATACCCACGTCTTAATGTCATTGTCAAATGAGCATACTCGCATGTACGATCATTGTCAAATGATTGTACATAGGTATAACTATACCTGCACCTTCGTGTCATTGTCAAATGAGAGTACATATGTGTAACTATACCCGTACCTTAGTGTCACTGTCAAATGAGCTTACATATGTGTAATTATAACCATACTTTAGTGTCATTGTCAAATGAGCATACATACATGTACCTATACCCGAACCTTAGTGTCATTGATTGTACATACATGTAACTATACTCACACCTTAGTGTCACTGTAAAATGAGTGTACATATGTATAACTATACCCGCACCTTAGTGTCACTGTCAAGTGAATGTATGTACGTGTAACTGTACCCGCACCTTAGTGTCATTGTCAAATGAGTGTACATACATGTAACTATACCCACACCTTAGTGTCACTGTCAAATAAGTGTACATATGTGGAACTATACCCGCACCTTAGTGTCACTAGCAAGTGAGCGTAGATATGTGTAACTATACCCACACCTTAGTGTCACTGTCAAATGAGCGTACATATGTGTAGCTATACCAGCACCTTAGTGTCACTGTCAAGTGAGCATACACATGTGTAAATATACCCGCACCTTAGTGTCACTGTCAAATGCGCATACATATGCTTAACTATATCTGTACCTTAGTGTCCTTGTCGAATGAGCGTACATACGTGTAACTATACCCGCACCTTACTGTCATTGTCAAATGAGCGTATATACATGTAACTATACCCACACCTTACTGTCATTGTCAAATGAGCGCACATACATGTAACTATACCCACACCTTAATGTCACTGTCAAATGAGTGTACATATGTGTAATTACACCCACACCTTAGTGTCACTGTCAAATGAGCATACATAAATGTAACTATACCCACACCTTAGTGTCATTTTCAAATGAGGGTACATAAACGTAAATATACCCTCACTTTAGTGTCATTCTCAAATGAGTGTACATACGTGTAACTATACCCACATCTTAATGTCACTGTCAAGTGAGTGTACATATGTGTAACTATACTCACACCTTAGTGTCACTGTGAAATGAGTGTATATACATGTAACTATATCCACACCTTAGTGTCACTGTCAAATGAGCGTACATACGTGTAGCTATACCAGCACCTTAGTGTCACTGTCAAGTGAGTGTACATACGTGTAACTATACCCGCACTTTATTGTCACTGTCAAGTGAGCCTACATACGTGTAAATATATCCGCACCTTAGTGCCATTGTCAAATGAGCGTACATATGTTTAACTATACCTGTACCTTAGTCTTATTGCCAAATGAGTGCACATACATGTACCTATACCCACATCTTAGTGTCACTGTCAAATGAGTGTGCATACGTGTAACTATACCCGCACCTTAGTGTCATTGTCAAAGGTGCGTACATACATGTAACCATACCCGCACCTTGTTGTCATTGTCAAATGAGCAAACATGCATGTAACTATACCCGCACCTTAGTGTCATTGTCAAATGAGCGTAGATATGTGTAACTACACCCAAACCTTAGTGTCATTGTCAAATGAGCATACATATGTGTAACTACACCTGCACCTTAGTGCCATTGTCAAATGAGCGTACATACATGTAACTACACCCACACCTTAGTGTCATTGTCAAATGAGCATACTCGTATGTATGCTCATTGTCAAATGAGTGTACATACGTATAACTATACATGCACCTTAGTGTCATTGTCAAATGAGAGTACATATGTGTAACTATATCCATACCTTAGTGTCACTGTCATATGAGTGTACATATGTGTAATTATAACCATACCTTAGTGTCATTGTCAAATGAGCGTACATATGTGTACGTATACCTGCACCTTAGTGTCATTGTCAAATGAGTGTACATACATGTTACTATACCCGCACCTTAGAGTCACTGTCAAATGAACGTACATATGTGTAAGTATACCCACACCTTAGTGTCATTGTCAAATGAGTGTACATACATGTTACTATACCCGCACCTTAGAGTCACCGTCAAATGAACGTACATATGTGTAAGTATACCCGCACATTAGTGTCACTGTCAAATGAGCGTACATACGTGTAACTATACCCACATTTTAGTGTCACTGTCAAATGAGCGTACATATGTGTAGCTATACCTGCAACTTAGTGTCACTGTCAAGTGAGCGTACATATGTGCAACTCTATCTGCAACTTAGTGTCACTGTCAAATGAGCGTACATACGTGTAACTATGAGTGTACATATGTGTAACTATACCCGCACCTTATTGTCACTGTTAAGTGAGCGTACATATGTGTAGCTATACCTGCACCTTAGTGTCATTATCAAATGAACATACATACATGTACTTATACCCGCACCTTAGTGTCATTGTCAAATTTACTTAGCACATACTGGGAACTCAGACATCAAAACCCAAATAACATGGGGCAAGAATAGATCCCTGTTGAACCCCCAAATCAACATTTCTAGTTTTTGAAAAAGAATGCCTTATTCTTATTCTTAATTTCCTTCCTGATAGCCAATTGGCTATCCAGAGTACATTGTTGATATTTGGGTATCTAACTGTTCCCAAATGCACAATTATATGAACTGCAATGCATCGAAATCTGACTGTTGAAAAAAAAAACATTGATTAAGCAGCATATTAAACATCAAATCATTGAAAATAAAAGTAAGGTGTGGAATGCAAACATCCATCAACACACCATGCTTATGTCAGTAAAGAAATAAAACTATGCTGTGTATCCAAAGTTACATGTAGTAAGACACCATAGCAACTGTATATTGCTCGTGGTTCACTTAGAAATCAAAATATAGTACATTCCTCAGAGAATAAAACTTAGTTTACCAACAGCACACAGTGCGAAAGTTCCATAATCTTGTTTCAAATAAAGTATGCATATGGTCACTGTAGCATGTGCCTAATTCAAAACACTGACAGCCCAACATTATAACCATAGTATTTGCTAGGGCTGTCAGAAGTCAGTAGTACTGTAGTCATCAACACAGTTTTGTTCCCGTACTAATACATCCACAACAGCAGACAAATCCACTAATCATTTGCCAAGTAAACATCTCAACTGCCTATGCCATACTTCCAGAACATTTTGAGTCAGAGGTAAACATAGGTGGTTTAGATGTTGCAAAACACAGGTGGAAACAGAGGAGGAAAATTCGGATGTACCATCCTTCTTGTTGCAAACTTCCTAACTTTACCATACAGCGAGAAGTCTTCAAAATATCGCAGACGTGGTTCTGCCTCCGGTGGGAATGAGCTGGATAACGGAATGTATGCATCCCTATCCTCATCTACATGGAAAAGAAACAGTGCAAGTATACTCTTTGCACACAGCTGCAAGTCATTGCCATACTTGGCAGGTAAATGGAGAGACTGACTCTTCTACCACAGGTTCTGAGAGAAGGGAATGAAACAACCTTTACTATTCACACCAACGGTATTGTTCCAAATATTGCGAATAGCAGCTGTTTCAAAGTCACAAATAACAAAACATACATTACTGGAAAGATCAAAGTCATTAAATAATTCAAAAACAGCTTTCCACATGAGAGTGCAAGCTTTAAAAGATTCCTTACACATTTAAACATAAACTAGGGGAATTGTCTTAGCTGTCTCAATATTTGTGCTACAGCCATGGAGACTGTATAACTGCTGCCAAACCTTTCCCTTACTTAAAAACATCCCGCCCATTAGCCCCACTGCAGATCTCGACAAGCCTTGTAGATTAATCACTATTGAAAATACTATATAATATGAAACTCACTACCTGTATCATATGATTGCTTTACAGAGAATTCACTATTTTTGTGTTACAATTCAGGTTAGCAAGTGTGAGCTTACCGTTTCCATCAGATAAAAGTTGATGCCTCATTTTATGAACACATTGTACTAAATACTTTTTATTTGAAAGTGTGGCCATACAGACGTGGAGGTTGATGTAAGCACATCTTCAACAACAATGTATGTTGGATCATGAGAGAGATTTATGTTTTAATTTGTTGCCCAGCCTGTAGCGTTCTACCACCAAGATAGTGCCCAGTTACTCTCCAGAGACACTCGGTCTAGTTACAACGTATCCCTTGCACTTGGAGCTAAGCTTATTTTTACAAGACAAATACTTTTTTGTTTCAGTAACTTTTTCTAATTTATAGACACACCCATATTTGTAGTTTGGCCTTTCCTCTTTGAGATTGTAACATGGTGTATCCATTTCCACTGGCACATGGAGGATGATGACTATTTTCCCTGACCTCCAAAAATACCAATTTACATGCTACCTAATGTATTGCATCAGGATCAGACCCATTAAATATCCTGTAGTAAACGTTACGGTCACTAATGAGTAACATCGATATTTTGTTTTCAGGGAAAACATTTCTGTGATTATTGTCTACTTTCCAAGCCTTTTTTCAATGAAGTCATGATTTCAGGATTAGTGAGTTATCCAAATATTCATATTACATTTGAACATAACATCAAGTATTCAATCATGGGTTATCGACTCAAAGGCCTTCTCCTGATCCAAGTAAACATCTAATCCATTGAGCAACAGATGTTATCATAAAACTGGATAGGATTAATCAAACATGATCTCCCTGTAAGGAAACCTTGTTGATATACATCAGTCCTTTGTCCAATATCCCGTGGAGCAGACTACAAATTGCTCACGCAAAACATTTACCCAGTATTGAGGTCAAACTGATAGGTCTGTAGTTGTGCAGTGATTGTTGTACATATCCTTTGGGTATAACTGCTTCCTTCCATATGTTGGGAACATATCCCTCCCATCCAGTGATTATTATACATATCCTACTGGGAAAACAGCTGCTTCCTTTTATATTTTGTGAACATATCCCCCTCCAGTGATCACCCCACACCCCCCTTACTATATATACCAACTCCAAGACCACAGTACAGTGTAGAAAAGGGATTTGAAACACTTTTGTATGTGAGACAGGGAAATGTTGGACAAGTAGTTACTTACCTTGTCGATTAAATGAAAGTTCGGTGAGTGAACTTTTGATGCTTATTGTTCGATGTTCAGCTGTTCGATGGTTAGCCCGTTCTATGGCTGACAATAGACCAGTACATTTGTACCTCTTCCACGGGGCCTTTGTTTTATTTTTCAGTTGAGATCTTTTTGTTTTGCACCATAGAGTGAACCATTTGTTGTAATGATTGACCACACCAACAGTTACAACCTTGTTTATTAAGGTGTATAATTTGCCATAAAAGAATCCATATTTTCTTTAATGGACTTTTCTTCCAGTTGCCTCTCCCTTTTCCAAGAGCTAAGTTCCTTATTTATAGGCTCAAACTTCCTAAGGGGTACACGTGGTCTGCCACATTTTTTACTATTACTTTCAATTTCACATGGAATAGAATAGTGATCAGATTTTTCAGTTGGGGCACCAGTGTTACAGCCTAAAACTGAATTGGTCTTGTGGTTTAACCAAATAATATCCAATAAGTTATCATCTCTGGTTGGTTGTTTAAATAATCTGTTTATAATTGCGTGAAGTACAAATTTCACAAATTTTGTTTATGACAGTAGACTCAGTAGAAGGCAAATTCCAGTCAACTCCTTTAAGGTTAATGTACCCCATTATTCTATCATATCCATTTTTTAAAAGATTATATCATATGATTGATGAAATAATTTGTAGATTGTAGCACATAACCTGTTATCATGCTATTTTCCTGAGCTGTGGGTCTATAGAAGATTTCCACCCCAATCATATTTTGCCAAATTTAATTTCACTACCAAAAGTTCCAGCAGCTCATCAGAATGAATAGTACTGGAGATAAACTTCCGATGTATATCTATATAGATGGATAGGTAGATACCTCACCACCTTTGTGGTTTGAGCAAACCTCATGGTGTCCCTTAAACCCCTGAACAGCTTGTAGTTCATTGCAATCATTAAAGCATGTTTCAGTGATGCACAACAGATCATACTTTTCATCTGCTATTCTACAACTTTGTTGTTTAAGCGTCTACAAAAATACATCATCAAGGGATTTAAGCTCTTCTTTGTTCCTAAAAGAGGATGAATAAGTTTCCTAAGGGAATTAACAACTAATTTCTTTCTAGCTTGGCTCAGATGAAGCCAATCTCTATTGAAGCAGTTATTTTTAACTTCTAAATCCTCCCAAGTAGTTACTACTTTCACAAAACTGATTAGTGAAATTCTCTGCATGGTGTTTGTCGTTTGCATTGCCAACCTTTTATAACACCTAGATAACAGAGACTAGAATAATACCACTAAATATCAGTCTAAACCGTTGGGAGTTACATGATCCCACCATCTCAGAAACACTTTTTCAAACACTTCAGTACTAGTGTGACCAACATCAATGTTGCCTGCTACAATAATAACTGTATCATGAGGACAGGAATTTTTAAACAACACTTTGCTTTTTAATAAGTCACCCATTTTTCATATCTCAAGCAACTAACAGTAACATGCTCTGGATTCATTCACAGGAAAACTTTACAAATTCAGCATTTTTCATTATGGAATCAGCCGACACGAGGACACTTTCTTGTCTCATTATGACAAGGCTTTACTACCTACAATAGTGGATGGTGACTTGCCCTCATTTTTGCCAGTACCCCCCAGGGCCCTTCTTATCTTTTTAACCTCTTGAAAGTTATCCTCATCATCTAATTGTCTAATATAGCACCATCATTTTTATTTTTATTAGGATTAAATAACCAGTAATAACTAAATCCTTAGATTGAGTGTATTAGAACAAACCCCAAATGACTGTGTTTATCAACTACTGGGACATCAGAAATGAGGAGAATTGAAGTAACTCCACACTGGAGTTAAGGTCAGTATTGCTTTTTTCTGCACATCTTGTTCAAGTTGTATTTGAACTCCTGACCTCAGTATTGTCCACTTCCATGTCAGTATTACAATTTCTACAAACACAGCTAATTGTCTGTAAAATCATATTTTCACTTATTTTTTATAATTGGATAACAATTTACATTATTGAGGTTTCCTGAATTGTTGGGATCCACTTGCCCATTTGAGTTGAGATCCTTGCATTTGCTACAGCTATCATTCATGTCTTCCCATTCCTTTGTTGTTTTGCTAAACATATTACATTTCTTGCACACAGAGAGTGAATTTCAATTTGCTAAGTCATCCAGACACAATTCATCCATCTGCTCCATTCTATCCTGATACAACTCTCTGGATGTGTTAAAACTGTATAACAAAATCACACACTCTGCTACCAACACTGCCCAACACAACTAGCATGTGCTCGCTCAATTAGAGAAGGCAAGGATAGCTTCTGCCTGATTGGCTGCCTCACTCCCCCACCTAACACGTTTGTCCAGTGCCCATGAAGTTAAAATGATTTTAAAGTTTTTTTAATCTCTTCTTGCCCTTAAAAGGAACAGAAGAGAAGACACGGTAATGAGTGTTTCATTGACCAAACACACCACACTGAAAAGAAATCAGAAAATACAGTTGCATCTCCCATTTGCTCAGTCAGAGCAAGGGTACATAAGGACAGCTCTTGCTTGATTGGCTGTGTCACTAAGCATCACGACAACACACTTGTTCAAAGCCCAAGAAAAATAAAAGGATTCTAAAATAAAAGGATTCTAAAGCCTTTTAACCACCTCTTACCCTTAAAAGGGCAGTACAGAAGACACACTACATTCAAAAGAAATCAGAAAATGCTAGTACAGTAAAAATGATACAAAACCACAGGGTGACAGGTATACAAATGGCTACCTCAATACCTCAGTGCAGCTATTAGCTGATACTAAAATGAAAATGTAGTTAGGGACCTAGGTACTTGGGTTAACAGCCCCCTCCCTTTTGACCATCATTTGACAATGGTGGTCAGGAAATCATTTCATTTAGCCCAGCTAATTGCTAAAGGAATATTATTAAGGTCTAAAGAGGTAATCATTCCCTTGCCCTCAGTATTGATTAGGCCAATTATTGAGTACAACACCTTCTTTGGGGTGTACCTAACTAAACATATCAAACAATTACAGCTTGAAAATCCCTAAGCTACAGGCTGAAAATCCCTGAGCTACCAATATGGGCAACTGATGTTTACACCAGAGGTCAACTCCTCACTGGTCAGATTCGACCACAGGCTAAACATCCTAGACATCAATATCCCACCTCCACTCCTCATTAAGGAAACTACCATAAAAAACTTCTCCAAAGCCAACTTCATGCTTCTTAAGACAGAAGTAGCAAGCTTCATGGCGGAAAATAGAGGTACAACTGCTGAATCCTATACAAATGCACTGTATAAGCACATACACAAGTGCATGGATCGTGTCATCCCCAACAGAACCAAGATGCTATTCTCTAAAAAGAGGAAGCCAATCTGCTGGTCCCCTGCCATAAACAAACTCTACAACAAAAGGAAGAAGCCGTAGCAAAAAAATCTCCTGATTGCAGGAACTCCCTGTTCAGCCTCAGTAAGAAGCTGAGATCCCTCATAAAATCCTCCAAAGCTAGTTTAGAAAATAAAATTGCCACTGATTCTAAAGACAGCCACAAAGCATTCTACAGCTATGTCAAGAATCTCAATGGTGACACTCAGATCTGCTCTGAGCTACAACACAATGGTACTAGATATACACAACCAACTGATATTGCCGACATCCTGGCAGACAGGTTCAGTGCAATCTTCACTCCCCACCCCCCAAAGGGCCCATCACTATACCAGAAGAATGCAAACCCCCTGTAATCATGACTGCACAAGTAAAGACCGAACTCTCCAAAGCCAGGAACACAGCATCCATGGGAACTGACAACATCCCAGGCTGCATTCTGCATGAACTACAGAATGAACTGGCACCCCACCTAAGTACCATGTTCAGTCACAACCTCACTTCAGCCTTTGTGCCTACTGAATGGTGCACAGTGATGGTTATCCCACTCCACAAAGGGAGCACCACCACGGGCCCCGGGAACTAACACCCCATTAGCCTAACGAGCCTGGTCTGCAAGGCCATTGAACGTATCATCTTGGAGCTTATAAACAAGGACATAGGTAACCTCCAAACTCTGGACCCCACTCAGTTTGGGTTTGTAAAAGGTAGGTCATGTCTCCTAAACTTGATTGACTTCTTTGAAGTAGTCACCAGAGCCGTGGACGAGGGTAAGGTGGTGCACACAGCCTATCTTGAACATCCCCCACTCTGGAATTATAGATGAACTCACTAGACTGGGCATAAATCCCTATGTCACAAGATGGATGGCCAACTGGCTCACTGACAGAACCCACGCAGTGAAAGTAGATGACTCCAAATCTAACTACAGACCAGTGGAGTACCACAGGTCTCAGTCCTGAGTGCTCTCCTGTTTGGCATCTACTTCTCAGAAGTCCAAGCTAATACAGCTGCTCTTTAGCTAACGAAGTTCGCAGATGACTGCAAACTAGGTGCCATAATAGAATCGCCTAATGATGTGGACATTCTACAAAGGGGCCTCACTGAGACTGATGCTTGGTGTCAAAGTCATGGCCTCGAGCTCAATGCCAAGAAGCGCATTGTCATCGCCTTTGGGAAAAACAATGTGCCCATGAATTACCACATAGGTAGTATCCTACTAAATACCGAAAGTGTGATAAGAGACCTTGGGACACAGGTGGGCAGTAGTCTGTCCTTTGATAATCACATCGCCACAGTAGTCATGAAATCCTTCTATGTGGCATACCTCATCACAAAGGGGCTCACCTCCAGAAAAAAAAGAGGTCATTGTTCCTCTCTACTCATCCCTCATCAGACCCATTATAGAGTACAATGCCCCATTTGGCATGTATCTCGCAAGACATCTACAACAACTAGAAAGGCCAAAGAAATACCTCACTAAGCGGACTACCAGCCTCAAACAGATGCCATACACAGAAAGCATATATCCAAGGTGCAAAAAACAGAGGAAAGGAATCCAGTTACCATCCAAAATCAACTTTATTTAGAAAAAAATCCACATGCAGGTTAGAGCAAGTTAGATGCTCTAACCTGCATGTGGATTTTTTTCTAAATAAAGTTGATTTTGGATGGTAACTGGATTCCTTTCCTCTGTTTTTTGCACCTTGGATATATGCTTTTTGGTTGTTTTGGGTGCAAATTCCACTTTAACTTAGATGCCATACACAGACCGTCTCAAAAAACTCCAACTCTACTCCATCACTTATCGCCTACTTAGAGACGACTTCTACCTAACATACAAAGCCATGTCAAACACAGATCTGTTGGACATGCTACACTTAAAGAAACCCCAATCCCTCTGAGCCACATGCTCCAGGGACCTAAACCTTTCCACCACAATAAACAGAACATGTTGGAGGGATAGATTCCTGTCCCAGAGACTTCCCATGCTCTGGAACAGACTACCCATTCATGTCAAGCAAAGCTCCTCTTTAGCCCTCTTTAAGAAAAATGCCAATAATTGGATCGGAAATAGGAAATTCACCCTGGGGACCACTTCTGTGGCACTGCTAGACAGGGGTGCAGGAAAATAACTTTCTTGGGTGGCGAAAGCCAGGGAACATTTTTGGCTAGGCTTATATAGACCCCAGGGCCAATAGCCTAGTACCTACCTATGAACCTATGAACATAAGAGACACTGAAAGTCCTATCCCTTTATTCAGTACCTTACAGACTTTTGAGGGGAATCTCTGTCTTACTTACTGTGCCATTATTGACCTAGTTTTCCAGGATCTCCTGTTTTTGCACAAGTCCAATAGCCCCACCAGTAATATAACCAGGGACTTAAATATTCATCAACAGATAAATAAATAAAAATAATTAAATAAATAAATAAAGGGACCAGACAACATTCTAGGATGAGTGCTCAGACACTGTGCTGTCCATCTGCCCATGGTTCTTGCTGATGTATTTAACACATCTCTACATCAGGCCATAGTACCCAAGTGCTTCAAGAACAAAACAATCAAACCACTACCCAAAAAGTCTCAGACAGCAAACCTGAATGACTACCGTCCAGTAGCTCTCACTTCTACTGTAATGAAGTGTTTTGAAAAACTGGTCAAAGACTATTTAACAACAAATCTTCCTGCAGGACTGGACCTACTCCAGTTTGCTTATTGGTCCATCCACTCCACTGCAGATGCTAACTCAATGGCACCTCACACATCCTTAGCTCATCTGGAAAACAATTACATCTGGTTGCTATTCACTGACTTCAGCTCTACCTTTAACACAGTCATACCACAACATCTGATAGAGAACCTGATTCCCTTGGGGGGTCAGTACTCCTATGTGCATCTGGATTTTGGACTTCCTTATTGACAGACCGCAAAGAGTAAGAGTTGGCAATAACACCTCAAAGAGCCTTACACTGAGCATGGGAGTCCCTCAAGTATTTGTTGTCAGTCCTTTGCTGTTCACCATGCTGACCCACAACTGCACAGTCAGGTTCAGCTGAAATCGCATCATCAAATTTGTGGATGATACTACAGTCATAGGCCTAATCAACAGTGGTGATGAAACAGCATACAGGAAGAAGGAGATGAAACATCTGATTGACTGCTGTGACAACAATCACCTGGATCTGAATGTAAACAAAACCACAGAGGTAAGTGTAGGCGTCAGGAAAAAATGGGTGACACAGTTCCCTCTCACAAAGGAGAAACAGTGGAAAGGGTGAAGAGTACCAAATTCCTAGGGGTGTACATCACAGAAGACTTGACATGGTCCATCAATACTAATCACATTGTCAAGAAAGCACAACAAAGCCTCAACTTCCTACACAGGTTGAGGAGAGCAAACCTCCCATCTTAACTGCTCACAGCCTTCTACAGAGGCACCATTGAGAGCATCTTGACAAACAATATCACAGTATGGTATGGGAACTGCAAGGACATGGATTGTAAGGACCACCAAAAGGTGGTGAAAGTGGCAGAGAGGTCAACGCTTCCATCTATACAGGATCTGCGTTCTGCACAGTATCTCAGAAGAGCCACAAAGATTGTTAAAGCCTGTACCCACCCAGCTCAGGGACTTTCTCCTGCTTATCTTTGGGAAAGCGCTGCAGAATCACATGTTGCAAAATGACTACATTCAGAAACAGCTTCTTTCCTCAGGCCATCAGACTATTAAACTTGAGTAGCCAGGCAAGCCAACAGGTCATCTAGTCAGTGGCCACACAGGCTGAAGGGAATACCTTTTTCTTAAAGTGCAATAACTCATTACTAAGTTCTCTCACTTGTGCAGTAGCTCACTCAGTGCTTATTACTTGGGTAATAACTTGAAATACAAACTGCATTCCATGCAGGGGACAAACTGGCCCCTAGTCTACCACTGCTTAAGCCTCGAAGTGCAGTACTAAGTGTTGCTATAGCTAGACCTACAAAACTGTAATTATGTCCTGGTGTCATGTCAATGTTCATGTCTTATATGGAGTCTGCAGTTCTGTTTTTATATTTATAGTTATGTATATTGTTTGTATGTTTTTTGTCTGCATATTGAGCTCGAAGCAACAAAGTTTCATTTAGCCTCCACTCATGTGTTGGTCTAAATGACAATAAAGTTTACTTTGACTTTGAAAACTCATTTGGGGAACAGGTTTAAATTACAGTGCCCCCCCCCCCAAACCTCGAACAAACTTCCGCTGCATGTTAAGCAGTATGACTTACTGTCTTCCTTTAAACATGAACTAGACGACTGGGTGGGTATCTCCAAATATACATTTGGATTGGCTGAAATGTCCCTCCTGGAAAAATAACATACTTCCAGAGGGAGGGTACTGCAGAGGCTGGAATAGTCATAGGTCTCCATGGCCTTGGAAAATGCATGAATTTATAGAAATATGACACAAAGGTGAGCGAATATGCTTCCTTCAGTGCTGAGAGACTGGTCATCTGTAATTAATGAATTACCGGCCGAACTGTTTAGTCTATATTTAATGACCGATTGACTGGTGCACACAAGAGGCTGGCAGCAGTGCTTACCTGGTGTACAAGGGAGTGCCAAGAAAAAGCCAAGTAGTTATAGGCATATTGACCTCACTGTCTTCCTAGGATAGGGTAAACAAAAGATAGCACAGAGTAAACTGGTACAGATCTTGCAGGCCAGTTCTCATGTTCATCCCTAACAGCAGTGCTTCACACTGCAGGGTTATTACTTGTCCAGCTGGATGCAGTGTGGTTGCCAGCTTACTTCTGAGAGGTCATCGATATCCCTGTACATTCAACATGGCCTTTCTTAACATACCTCTGACCCTCAGACATGATTGCTGGATAAATTAAATGGCATACGGAACAAAAAGAGAAGAATTTTCTGTGTGACAGCCATAAGTTGGAAGTACAGGGAGAGACAGCGAGAGAGAGAGAGCAAGAGAGAGGCATCAGGAGAAAAGTGAAGAAGTAGTGGAGGGCCGTGGGTTCGATGCTGCTAAAGTCCTGTTTAAGATAATTGTATCATATATTAACTGCAGCTGGACAGAAAGCTCATCCTTTGGCCTGATGACCTCAAGACCAGTGCAGTAATCAAAAAGAAGGCCTTCTTGGGTTCCCTCCTGGTACTTCTTCATCTTCTAGAAAAGATATGGCTTGAGTGGTTACTGTTAACTGTCTGTATCTGTATATAAGGACCGATTCAGTTATGATTACAAGTAAGTTAAAAAAACAGTAGTAGGAGGAATTTAATGAAAGAAAAAGCTGAGTCTGTATACATTAGTAGTGTGAATCCCTACAAAGCATACATTCAGACAGATGGTTCTAGCAAAGACAGAGAAGGGGGATACCTGGCAATCATAATCAGTCTATGGCTAAATTGTACAGCGTAGTGCGAAATGATAGCACAACAGTCAACAGGATGTTGGACTAAACAGCATGGGAATGGATTCCAGAGCTGCTGTCCTTCTCTGCAGGACATTCTTAGGATCATCTTGGGAGTGTCATATCTAGTTCTGGTGTGCTGTGGCCATTGCGTCACACTTATCAAAATGTATAGGATTGTAGTGGGACACTGCTTTGAGAAGAGATACAAACAGAGGGGTATCAGTACTATAAAGAAGAGAAAAGAAGGCTGTTGTCTGAGCAGCTGGTCAAGATGCATTCTTTTTGAAGGCATTTTATTTGAAATAAAGTTATCAAAGAGAACGTATATCGAAAAGAATGAACAAGATACTGGATTTCTCGGAGATTGTGGAATACCAGAGACAGATTATGCTTTCTTTCATTATTACGCAGTCCTAGAGTCAGTATATTTAATTAGTAGGGGTGTGCAGGAAACACCGAGATTTGCCTGTCTGCAAAAAAAAACACTTTTTTTTGGCCACTATGTTAGATGAGTCTGTTTTTCGATCATTTGGATTTATTAAAACAGTGTTTGAAAAGAGTGTGTTTCAGTGACGTGTTTTGAATCCACTCTGAACATATTGCATTGTTGGGGTAAATGGCAGGGATGAATTTAAGGAAAAGGTACATCAGGGGAGAAGTAGATTAGTGTGACACCAGAAGGGAGGAAGTTGAAGATGGACTTAATTTAATTCTGTTATACAGAGAATGCACTGGATCCCTGCCTGGAGCAGATTACCTGAGGATGTGCCACATTGTAGGATGACAAAGGCTTCTAGGATGTCTGAAGCAGAAGAAGAAAAGGATGACGCAGGGGTGAGGGTTGTAGTAACATACATAGCTTTGCTGGTGCCCTCAGGCACATTTCATACATTGTTGTATTTTTCATAGGGTTCAATATACACTTGCATTTGTGTTGTTACAGACATGGCAGCAGCTCTCGTATCCTAATGTAATTGTCAGCCAAAGCCTCACTCTGTCTTTGTTAAGTGACATTTGACCTCATTCTCCCTGTTAAGTGACCTTTGACTTCATTCTCCTAGGTCTTGGGATAGTGCTAGGCATCAGTTCTGTATTCACTGGCTCTGTAACAGTACAGAAGCAGCTGTGGTCAGGCCTTTGGCCTCCCTGGGGGGTAAAAGCAACCACAAGGCATTTTCTAAGAAAGCTCTCTTAATGGCATGCTGAAAGATTTGTTCCAGCAACTGTATGAGTTGTTTCCATTTACTTAAGCACCCACTTCAGGTGGGCTCAGTGCATCCCTCTCTCATTCTGCAGAAAGACTTCCAGCCTTATTACATCCCATATGTTTCTTAAATTATTGTGTCTTTCGTCACCCCATGTTAATGCACACAGACCACCACTCTTTTTCCTGTAAAAAGCAAAGCAAAATATATTTCAGTCATTCATCTGCTGCACTGTACTTTCTGTGTTCATCTGAATTTCTTACTGACAGTCCTGTTACATCTATCACCAAGCTCCTGCCATGTCTGGTCTATTTAACTCTGCTGAGGAGCAGTGATGGTGCAAAACTGTTTGCTGTCATCTGTGGGTTTGCAAGTCCCCTGTGTCTGTCTCTCCAGCTGTAATGCAAACTGCATGTTTCATCTAACTTACTGTTTCAATGCCTTAGTCTTAATCCATTAATTCATTGTTCAACAAGTCCCCATTTTCTTAATAAACTAGGGATGGAGAGTGAAACACACAACTTATTTTGCTGCTCCTTTAATTGTGTCTCCAAGAAATGAGTGTTGTGTTGATCTTCTCAGTGATACAGTTCTGTGTACCTGCTTTTGGGCCTCTCACCTTGCTTATCTTTTGATATCAAACCCACCTGATGTTGACTCTCCGTCTGTTGCCTTACTGTAACCACACCTTCTCCTCTCATCTCTTTGCATTGCATTTTCCCAGTGTAACTGTTTTGTTCTCACTTTTCAGTGCATTTCCCAGTGTAACTGCTGTGGTCTCACTTTTATTTATTTATTTATTATTTATTTATTTCCAGTTTGATAACCGGGGAAGTCCACTGGGCCCGAAAGCCCGTTTTCAGTGGAGGCCCGGGGAGAAAAGCTCCATGATAATACATTACACACAAAAACACAGCAGAAAAGCTCTAAACTAATACATTACACACAAAAACACACTCTGTTCTAATAGCATAATACTTTAACAATTTCCAAACAAGAATGAGGTGCATTGGGCACTATACATAAGAAAATGATATATTAATGCAACTGTAATGTTAATAAAGTAGGAAAGGAAAAGGAAATTATAGATAGAGTTTGAATGCAAGAGCAGGGAAGCATGGGAGAAACGAAGAAGAAGCAAAGAAATTAAAGGAGAGGTGTCCAGAAGAGGATAGAAAAAGAACAGATAAACTAATGTTCATTTTGTGATTGAGTCCAGGAGAACACCTTGAGAAAAAGGCAAAAGATTTAAAGCTGAGAGTAAGCATAGAAGTGGGCAGTGGGATGAGAGCACTTGAAGGAAAATAAAGGGTTTAATCAGGGAGGAAGGAGGAGATAATGAAGAAGAGGGAGGGGAGCTAGGGAGAGTGTCAGAAAAAGGGGAACCGGGGGGGTGGAACTAGGATATATTGAGATCTAGGTAGGAAGTATACAATTACATTTCCAATTTTGGGAGAGGTGAGAATGGAGAAGAGATTTGAAGTGTTCATAGTTTGTAGTGGCTCTTAGAAGGGAGGAAGTGAGTTCCATTTTTTGCTGTAGTATAGGAAAGTAGGAGTTGGCCAGGGGGTCGCTTGGGTTTGTAAACTGAAATAAGATTTTGGTGGCTAGATCTTAGGGGCCTTGGAGGATTGTATATGGTGAAGGTATTAGATAATGCTGGGCAAGCAGTGGGTTTAAAGATTAGTTTGTGTGCAGTAGTAAGTTGGAGGAAATTTAGTTGATTAGGGAGTTCTAGCCATTGAAGACTACGGAGGCAGATGCAATGGTGTGTAGAATGAGTGGAGTTAGTAGCGAATTTGGCAATTTTGTAGTAGCAACTTTCAAGTTTTGAGGAGATAGAAGTGGAGAGATTGGATAGAAGAGGAGCACCATACAGTAGAGAAGGGAGAAGGTAGGTAGTGGCAAGAATTTGTCTTGAAGATGGAGTAAGAAAGTTTGCATTTCTATAAAGCATACCGAGCTTCTGATGAGTTTTCTTTATGTTTAGTTGAATATGATTATTAAATTTCAGGTGTTCATCAATAGTTACTCCGAGTAATTTAGCACTACTAACAACTTCTATTGAGGACTGGGAGAGGCTGGAAATTATGAAGGATGACTTATCAAGAGTCAGAGCTTTTGAGGGGGAGAAGAGAATGATGCGGAATTTATTGGCATTGAGGGAAAGATGATTTTGAAGCATCCAATTTTCTATGGTTGTGAAGGCCAATTGGGTTTTGGCTTGGAGCTCGGGAAGGCTAGGGGCAGAGCAGATAACAGTGGAGTCGTCTGCGTATTGTACTGTTTGAGCAAGAGGAATAGAAGAGTGGAGATCATTGAAAAAGATGTTAAAGAGCAGAGGCCCGAGAATAGAACCCTGAGGGACTCCGGTAGGGGTAGGTAGGAATTTTGAGGTACCAGTATTCCATTTCACAGCTTGGGATCTATCAGAGAGATAACTTCTGAATCAAGAAAGAGAGTTGTGGGAGAGATTGAGGTTAGAGAGGTGGTTGAGAATGAGAGTGTGGGATATAGTGTCGAAGGCCTTAGAAAGGTCAAAAAGAACAGTGGAGACAATATTTCCAGAGTCACAGGCTTGGTTGACAATTTCTAGGAAGGAATGAAGAGCAGTTATGGTACTGTGGCCAGGCCGAAACCCATGTTGTGTAGGAGTGAGGAGATGGTTATCGAGAAGGTAGGGCATGAGTTGCTGGTGTATACATTTTTCAAGAATTTTTGAAATTGGGGAAAGAATTGCTATTGGGCGGAAGTTAGAGATGGTGTTATTTTTGCCTCCTTTATGGAGGGGCAGAATGTGGGCAGCTCTCCAAAGTTTGGGAACATAAGATTCTTGGATGGATCTATTAATGAGAATGCTGATAGGTATGGCAATGCCATTTGCTGCGAGCTTGAGAAAGAGTGATGGGATGTTGTCAGGGGCATTGGAGCATGGTTTGAGTTTGAGAAGAAGTTGTTTGATACTGGTGGTAGACACGGGATGTAGAATGAAAGTGGGAGGGGGGTTATGAGAGTTGGAGTGAGGGATGGGTGTAGAAGGATGCCTTGGGTTAGGAGTAGGGGTGGAAGTGGAGAAGGATTTAGTCAGTTCAGCTATTGAGCCAGTAAAAAAGGAGTTAAAGAGAGTTGCGATTTCAGTGTCAGTCTTATTATTGTCTGGACAGGGATTGGATTTTGTACCTGGATGTAAGAGTGAATTGATGGAATTCCAGATTTTTTTGGGATTATTTGTGAGGGTAGACTGAAGTTTGCCGTAGTAAGATTTCTTATCCTTCATAATAAGTTTTTTAGCAAGATTGCGGAGTTGCTTAAATTGCAGTAAAGAGGCTGAGTTTTTATTTTTGTTGTATAGTTTCCAAGTTTTGTCCCTGTGTCGCATTAGAGTTTTGGTGTCTTTAGTTAGCCAAGGGGCAGAGTTGAACTTTATCCTTTTTGTACGGGGAGGGGCTTGGGAATCTAGGATTTTAAGGAAGGTAGTATTGAAGAGTTCTAGGGCTTCATCTAGGGGAAGAGTGTTTAGTGAATCCCAGTTTGTTAGTTTAAGGGTTTCTGAAAATACTGAAGGATTAAAATTAGTTAGGTTGCGAGAGTGGGCATATTGTTGTTGGTGTCGGAGCTGTTGGGTTTTTCGGTTAATAAAGGCTGGGAGATGATCACTTAATGAGTCTGGTAAGGTACCCGAGTTGGAGATATTGTTAGGGTGGCTGATTAGAATCCAGTCCAAGATGGACCCTGGAGGGTTAGTTTTGTTAGGTCTGGTAATGTTGTTTATTAGTTGAGTAAAATTATAAAGATTGATAGACTGAAGGGGAGTATTGTTATTAATTGTATTCCAATCAATATTTACATCACCTAGAATTAAAGTCTCCTGTTTAATATTGTTTGAGGCCCAACACAGAATATTCTCTTGGGTGGAGGAGTTGTCTCCAGGAGGGATATAGATGGTTATAATACAGATACTTTTGAAGTTGTTTATTTTGAGGATTCCTATGACTAGTTCTACATTATTAAAGTTAGGAATGGTATTTTGGTATGGGCTAAGATTTAGCAGGCAGTTGTAGACTAAGGCTACACCACCTCCTTTTTTGTTTTGGCGATCGGACCTAAGTGCTTGGTAGCCAGGTGGTAAAATTTCAGAGTTACTAGTTTGAGGTTTTAGCCAGGTTTCTGTTACTGCTAGTATGTCAGGTTCAGTTACATTTAGCCAGGCATGGAAGTTTGTTATTTTGTTATTAATACTCTGGGTATTAATGGTAATGAATTTAAGGTATTTATTATTGTGCCTATTTGTGGAGGTAGTGGGAGAGAGAATGTTAGTTGGTGTTGGCCCAGGGTTAGGATGGACATCTCCTGCAAGAGCAAGACAAGAGAAGGAATAGAGGAGTTGAAACTTAGAATTGCGGAGTAAAGTAAAAGGGAGATGTAATTTACATTTGAAAGTGGGAGATTTTATGTAGAGTGTATGGTGTTTTAGTTTAAAGTAATGAAATGGATTTGGTTGAAGGAGGGAGGGGGATATCAAATAAAAATGGAGGGATGAAGGATGTGGATAGGAGATAGTGGAGGGTGAGTGGGGTGAAAAAGAGGCGGGTAGTGTGGTATTGGAATAGGAAGATGCATTATACAGAGTGGTAAGAATGAAAAGACATGTAAATGAGGTGAGATAGTGTGGAAGAGACATGGAGGAGTAGTGTAGGATAGATATTGGAAGATAGGGAAGGGGTAGGCTATGGAGTATAGAGATATAAGGAGGGGATGTATGAGAGAGAGCAGTCAGGAAAGGGGAGTGAGAGGGGGAGGTGCGGCTTCAGTGCATTTTCCCAGTGTAACTGCTGTGGTCACAGTTTTCAGTGGACTTTCCCAGTGTAACTGCTGTGGTCTCACTTTTCAGTGCATTGTCTCAGTGTAACTGCTGTGTTCTCACTTTTCAGTGCATTTTCCCAGTGTAATTGTTTGGTTCTCACTTTTCAGTGCATTTTCCCAGTGTAACTGTTTTATTCTCACTTTTCAGTGCATTGTCTCAGTGTAGCTGCTGTGGTCTCACTTTTCAGTGCATTTTCCCAGTGTACCTGATGTGATCTCACTTTTCAGTGGATTTTCCCAGTGTAACCACTGTGATCTCACTTTTAGGTTCATAGGTTCATAGGTTCATAGGTTTATACTAGGCTATCTGCCCTAAGGCATTTATAAGCCTAGCCCAAATTTTTGCAGCTTACGCCACCCCTTATATGAAAAAATACTGTGCCCATTAGTTTGTTGTGCCTCTGTCCAGCAGTGACACAGATGATTCCCGGGATAAACCTACGATCTCCCATCCACAGGTCAAGATTTCTCTTGAACAGAGCCAGCGAGGTGCTCTGCCTCACATGGACCGGGATTTTATTCCACAGCATAGGGAGTCTCTGAGTGATAAATCTATCCCTCCAGCATGTCCTATTTATATCCGTGCTAAGGTTTAAGTTGCTTGCTCTAGTGGTTTTGGTGGATTTGGATTTTTTGAGGTGGAGCATGTCCATTAATTCCGGGTTGGACATGGCCTTGTATGTCAGGCACATGTCACCTCTGAGCAGACGGTATGCAACTGAATAGAGCTGGAGTTTCTTCAATCTGGCAGCATATGACATTTTTCCAGTATAACTGCTGTAATCCAACTTTTCAGTGCATTTTCCCAGTGTAACTGCTGTAGTCTCACTTTTCATTGGATTTTCCCAGTGTAACTGCTGTAGTCTGACTTTTCAATGCATTGTCCCAGTGTAACTGCTGTGGTCTCACTTTTCAATGGATTTTCCCAGTGTAACTGCTGTGATCTGACTTTTCATTGCATTTTCCCAGTGTAAATGCTGTGATCTCACTTTTCAGTGCATTTTCCAGTGCATTTTCCCAGTGTAATTGCTGTGGTCTCACGTTTCAGTACATTTCCCAGTGTAATTGCTGTGGTCTCACTTTTCAGTGCATTTTCCCAGTGCAACTGTTATGGTCTGACTTTTCAGTGCATTTTCCCAGTGCAACTGCTGTGGTCTCACTTTTCAGTGCATTTTCCCAGTGTAACTGCTGTGGTCTGACTTTTCCTTGCATTTTCCCAGTATAACTGCTCTGGTCTCACTTTTCATTGCATTTTCCCAGTGTAACTGCTCTGGTCTGACTTTTCATTGCATTTTCCCAGTGTAACTGTTGTGGTCTCACATTTCACTGCATTTCCCAGTGTAACTGCTGTGATCTCACTCTTCAGTGCATTTTCCCAGGGTAACTGCTGTGATCTCACTTTTCAGTGCATTTTTCCAGTATAACTGCTGTGTTCTCACTTTTCATTGCATTTTCCCAGTGTAAATGCTATGGTCTGACTTTTCATTGCATTGTCCCAGTGTAACTGCTGTGGTCTCACTTTTCAGTGGATTTTCTCAGTGTAACTGCTGTGATCTCACTTTTCGGTGCATTTTCCCAGTGTATCTGCTGTGATCTCAGATTTCATTGCATTTTCCCAGTGTAACTGCTGTGATCTCACTTTTCACTGCATTTCCCAATGTAACTGCTGTGGTCTCACTTTTCAGTGAATTTTCCCAGTGTAACTGCCGTGATCTCACTTTTCAGTGGGTTTTCCCAGTGTAACTGCTGTGATCTCACTTTTCAGTGCACTTTCCCAGTGTAACTGCTGTGATCTCACTTTTCACTGCATTTCCCAATGTAACTGCTGTGGCCTCACTTTTCATTGCATTTTCCCAGTGTAACTGCTGTGATCTCACTTTTCAGTGCATTTTCCCAGTGTAATTGCTGTGGTCTCACGTTTCAGTACATTTCCCAGTGCAATTGCTGTGGTCTCACTTTTCAGTGCATTTTCCCAGTGCAACTGTTATGGTCTGACTTTTCAGTGCATTTTCCCAGTGCAACTGCTGTGGTCTCACTTTTCAGTGCATTTTCCCAGTGTAACTTATGTGGTCTGACTTTTCCTTGCATTTTCCCAGTGTAACTGCTCTGGTCTCACTTTTCATTGCATTTTCCCAGTGTAACTGCTCTGGTCTGACTTTTCATTGCATTTTCCCAGTGTAACTGTTGTGGTCTCACATTTCACTGCATTTCCCAGTGTAACTGCTGTGATCTCACTTTTCAGTGCATTTTCCCAGGGTAACAGCTGTGATCTCACTTTTCAGTGCATTTTTCCAGTATAACTGCTGTGTTCTCACTTTTCATTGCATTTTCCCAGTGTAAATGCTATGGTCTGACTTTTCATTGCATTGTCCCAGTGTAACTGCAGTGGTCTCACTTTTCAGTGGATTTTCTCAGTGTAACTGCTGTGATCTCACTTTTTGGTGCATTTTTCCAGTGTAACTGCTGTGGTTGCACGTTTCATTGCATTTTCTCAGTGTAACTGCTGTGATCTCACTTTTCACTGCATTTCCCAATGTAACTGCTGTGATCTCACTTTTCAGTGGATTTTCCCAGTGTAACTGCTGTGATCTCACTTTTCAGTGGGTTTTCCCAGTGTAACTGCTGTGATCTCACTTTTCAGTGCATTTTCCCAGTGTAACTGCTGTGATCTCACTTTTCACTGCATTTCCCAATGTAACTGCTGTGGCCTCACTTTTCATTGCATTTTCCCAGTGTAACTGCTGTGATCTCACTTTTCAGTGCATTTTCCCAGTGTAACTGCTGTGGTCACACTTTTCAGTGCATTTTCCCAGTGTAACTGCTGTGATCTCACTTTTCACTGCATTTCCCAATGTAAATGCTGTGGTCTCACTTTTCAGTGCATTTCCCAATGTAAATGCTGTGGTCTCACTTTTCAGTGCATTTTCCCAGTGTAACTGCTGTGATCTCACTTTTCAATGCATTTCCCAGTGTAACTGCTATGGTCACACTTTTCAGTGCATTTTTCCAGTGTAACTGCTGTGATCTCACTTTTCACTGCATTTCCCAATGTAACTGCTGCGGTCTCACTTTTCAGGACATTTTCCCAGTGTAACTGCTATGGTCTCACTTTTCAATGGATTTTCCCAGTGTAACTGCTGTGATCTGACTTTTCATTGCATTTTCCCAGTGTAACTGCTGTGATCTCACTTTTCAGTGCATTTTCCAGTGCATTTTTCCAGTGTAATTGCTGTGGTCTCACATTTCAGTACATTTCCCAGTGTAATTGCTGTGGTCTCACTTTTCAGTGCATTTTCCCAGTGCAACTGTTATGGTCTGACTTTTCAGTGCATTTTCCCAGTGCAACTGCTGTGGTCTCACTTTTCAGTGCATTTTCCCAGTGTAACTGCTGTGGTCTGACTTTTCCTTGCATTTTCCCAGTGTAACTGCTCTGGTCTCACTTTTCATTGCATTTTCCCAGTGTAACTGCTGTGGTCTGACTTTTCATTGCATTTTCCCAGTGTAACTGCTGTGGTCACACTTTTCAGTGCATTTTCCCAGTGTAACTGCTGTGGTCACACTTTTCAGTGCATTTTCCCACTATAACTGCTGTGATCTCACTTTTCACTGCATTTCCCAATGTAACTGCTGTGGTCTCACTTTTCAGTGCATTTTCCCAGTGTAACTGCTGTGATCTCACTTTTCAGTGCATTTTCCCAGTGTAACGGCTGTGGTCACACTTTTCAGTGCATTTTCCCAGTGTAACTGCTGTAATCTCACTTTTCAGTGCATCTTCCCAGTATAACTGCTGTGATCTCGCTTTTCAGTGCATTTTCCCAGTGTAACTGCTGTGGTCACACTTTTCAGTGCATTTTCCCAGTGTAACTGCTGTGGTCACACTTTTGAGTGCATTTTCCCAGTATAACTGCTGTGGTCACACTTTTCAGTGCATTTTCACAGTATAACTGCTGTGATCTCACTTTTCAGTGCATTTTCCCAGTGTAACTGCTGTGGTCACACTTTTCGGTGCATTTTCCCAGTGTAATTGCTGTGGTCTCACGTTTCAGTACATTTCCCAGTGTAATTGCTGTGGTCTCACTTTTCAGTGCATTTTCCCAGTGCAACTGTTATGGTCTGACTTTTCAGTGCATTTTCCCAGTGCAACTGCTGTGGTCTCACTTTTCAGTGCATTTTCCCAGTGTAACTGCTGTGGTCTGACTTTTCCTTGCATTTTCCCAGTATAACTGCTCTGGTCTCACTTTTCATTGCATTTTCCCAGTGTAACTGCTCTGGTCTGACTTTTCATTGCATTTTCCCAGTGTAACTGTTGTGGTCTCACATTTCACTGCATTTCCCAGTGTAACTGCTGTGATCTCACTCTTCAGTGCATTTTCCCAGGGTAACTGCTGTGATCTCACTTTTCAGTGCATTTTTCCAGTATAACTACTGTGTTCTCACTTTTCATTGCATTTTCCCAGTGTAAATGCTATGGTCTGACTTTTCATTGCATTGTCCCAGTGTAACTGCTGTGGTCTCACTTTTCAGTGGATTTTCTCAGTGTAACTGCTGTGATCTCACTTTTCGGTGCATTTTCCCAGTGTATCTTCTGTGATCTCAGATTTCATTGCATTTTCCCAGTGTAACTGCTGTGATCTCACTTTTCACTGCATTTCCCAATGTAACTGCTGTGGTCTCACTTTTCAGTGAATTTTCCCAGTGTAACTGCCGTGATCTCACTTTTCAGTGGGTTTTCCCAGTGTAACTGCTGTGATCTCACTTTTCAGTGCACTTTCCCAGTGTAACTGCTGTGATCTCACTTTTCACTGCATTTCCCAATGTAACTGCTGTGGCCTCACTTTTCACAGTGTAACTGCTGTGATTTCACTTTTCAGTCCCCAGTGTAACTGTGCTGTGGTCTCACTTTTCACTGCATTTCCCAATGTAACTGCTGTGGCCTCACTTTTCATTGCATTTTCCCAGTGTAACTGCTGTGATCTCACTTTTCAGTGCATTTTCCCAGTGTAATTGCTGTGGTCTCACGTTTCAGTACATTTCCCAGTGCAATTGCTGTGGTCTCACTTTTCAGTGCATTTTCCCAGTGCAACTGTTATGGTCTGACTTTTCAGTGCATTTTCCCAGTGCAACTGCTGTGGTCTCACTTTTCAGTGCATTTTCCCAGTGTAACTGCTGTGGTCTGACTTTTCCTTGCATTTTCCCAGTGTAACTGCTCTGGTCTCACTTTTCATTGCATTTTCCCAGTGTAACTGCTCTGGTCTGACTTTTCATTGCATTTTCCCAGTGTAACTGTTGTGGTCTCACATTTCACTGCATTTCCCAGTGTAACTGCTGTGATCTCACTTTTCAGTGCATTTTCCAAGGGTAACAGCTGTGATCTCACTTTTCAGTGCATTTTTCCAGTATAACTGCTGTGTTCTCACTTTTCATTGCATTTTCCCAGTGTAAATGCTATGGTCTGACTTTTCATTGCATTGTCCCAGTGTAACTGCAGTGGTCTCACTTTTCAGTGGATTTTCTCAGTGTAACTGCTGTGATCTCACTTTTTGGTGCATTTTTCCAGTGTAACTGCTGTGGTTGCACGTTTCATTGCATTTTCTCAGTGTAACTGCTGTGATCTCACTTTTCACTGCATTTCCCAATGTAACTGCTGTGATCTCACTTTTCAGTGGATTTTCCCAGTGTAACTGCTGTGATCTCACTTTTCAGTGGGTTTTCCCAGTGTAACTGCTGTGATCTCACTTTTCAGTGCATTTTCCCAGTGTAACTGCTGTGATCTCACTTTTCACTGCATTTCCCAATGTAACTGCTGTGGCCTCACTTTTCATTGCATTTTCCCAGTGTAACTGCTGTGATCTCACTTTTCAGTGCATTTTCCCAGTGTAACTGCTGTGGTCACACTTTTCAGTGCATTTTCCCAGTGTAACTGCTGTGATCTCACTTTTCACTGCATTTCCCAATGTAACTGCTGTGGTCTCACTTTTCAGTGCATTTCCCAATGTAAATGCTGTGGTCTCACTTTTCAGTGCATTTTCCCAGTGTAACTGCTGTGATCTCACTTTTCAATGCATTTCCCAGTGTAACTGCTATGGTCACACTTTTCAGTGCATTTTTCCAGTGTAACTGCTGTGATCTCACTTTTCACTGCATTTCCCAATGTAACTGCTGCGGTATCACTTTTCAGGACATTTTCCCAGTGTAACTGCTGTGGTCTCACTTTTCAATGGATTTTCCCAGTGTAACTGCTGTGATCTGACTTTTCATTGCATTTTCCCAGTGTAACTGCTGTGATCTCACTTTTCAGTGCATTTTCCAGTGCATTTTTCCAGTGTAATTGCTGTGGTCTCACGTTTCAGTACATTTCCCAGTGTAATTGCTGTGGTCTCACTTTTCAGTGCATTTTCCCAGTGCAACTGTTATGGTCTGACTTTTCAGTGCATTTTCCCAGTGCAACTGCTGTGGTCTCACTTTTCAGTGCATTTTCCCAGTGTAACTGCTGTGGTCTGACTTTTCCTTGCATTTTCCCAGTGTAACTGCTCTGGTCTCACTTTTCATTGCATTTTCCCAGTGTAACTGCTGTGGTCTGACTTTTCATTGCATTTTCCCAGTGTAACTGCTGTGGTCACACTTTTCAGTGCATTTTCCCAGTGTTACTGCTGTGGTCACACTTTTCAGTGCATTTTCCCACTATAACTGCTGTGGTCACACTTTTCAGTGCATTTTCCCAGTGTAACTGCTGTGGTCACACTTTTCAGTGCATTTTCCCAGTGTAACTGCTGTGATCTCACTTTTCACTGCATTTCCCAATGTAACTGCTGTGGTCTCACTTTTCAGTGCATTTTCCCAGTGTAACTGCTGTGATCTCACTTTTCAGTGCATTTTCCCAGTGTAACTGCTGTGGTCACACTTTTCAGTGCATTTTCCCAGTGTAACTGCTGTAATCTCACTTTTCAGTGCATCTTCCCAGTATAACTGCTGTGATCTCGCTTTTCAGTGCATTTTCCCAGTGTAACTGCTGTGGTCACACTTTTCAGTGCATTTTCCCAGTGTAACTGCTGTGGTCACACTTTTGAGTGCATTTTCCCAGTATAACTGCTGTGGTCACACTTTTCAGTGCATTTTCACAGTATAACTGCTGTGATCTCACTTTTCAGTGCATTTTCCCAGTGTAACTGCTGTGGTCACACTTTTCGGTGCATTTTCCCAGTGTAACTGCTGTGGTCACATTTTTCAGTGCATTTTCCCAGTATAACTGCTGTGATCTCACTTTACAGTGCATTTTCCCAGTATAACTGCTGTGGTCACACTTTTCAGTGCATTTTCCCAGTGTAACTGCTGTGGTCACATTTTTCAGTGCATTTTCCCAGTGTAACTGATGTGGTCACACTTTTCAGTGCATTTCCCAGTGTAACTGCTGTGGTCACACTTTTCA